>NC_081407.1:63281628-63585424 GCF_030272615.1 Cryptomeria japonica | reverse complement strand
CCAAAAATCTGATCTCCCATAGCAAAGCTATGATCAAATCTCTTAGCATTTGTGCACTTCTTATTTATGTCTTGAGCTTGTTGTAGCCTTGTCTAATCAAAGTAACATGTATTTCCATATCCTATACCAATTCAAATCCAAGAGTAACTTTATCCTCAAGTTGGTCCCAACTCAAAGGAGTCCTTTAGGGTCTTCCATAAAGATCCTGATATGTAGCCATCTCAAGAGAACTATGATGACTATTATTAAATACAAACTCAACCAATATAAGATAATCCTCCCATCTATTTTGTTGATCCATCACATACAGCTTGAGCATGTCCTCTAACACTTGATTTACCCTCTATGTCTATCCATCAGTCTCAAAGTGATATGTTGTACTGAAATTAAGTTGGGTGCCCATAGCAAGTTGCAAGGAGGTCCAAAATGCTAAAGTGAACACTCGATCCCTATCTGATATGATTTTATGGGACACTCCATGAAGTTTTGACAATTTCCTTAAGAAAATATGAGCCACAAATCGAGCTATATAAGTAGATCTAACCGGAGAAAAATGTGCAACCTTAGTTAACTTAAATCCATTGTCACCGTAATGGTGTCATGGCGTCGATAAGACATAGGTAAACCAACTATAAACTCTAAGGAAATGGTATCCCATTTCTATTTTTCTATCAAGAAAGGTTTCAAAAGACCCATTAGATGATGATGCTCTATCTTTACCCATTGGCACTCCCAACATCTGGTAATAAACTTAGTTATATCTTGACACATACCCACCCAATGATATAACTGATGAAGATCTGCATGCATTTTCTTAACCCTAGAGTGTGCAATATAGGGTGCTCGGTGAGCCTCTCAAAATAAAGTTAGGGATGTTATCACCAAATGAAACATAAATATGCCCCTTGTGACGTAATAATCCATCAAAATTTAAATTATATCCTAAATATTTTCCCTCCAAGGTTCCATCTAACTGAATCTTCTAATGAACTTCTCTATACCACTCATGCTCATCCTACAATAATTACCTTAGTATACAAGACCTCAGACTTGTACACACGGTCATCGCCAACACCTCATGATGTCACCTACTCAATGCATCAACAACCACATTCTCCTTCCCCTTGATGTATCACACATCAAAACCATGTTCATACAAAAACTCCAACAATGTTGCCAAGTATTAAGGTTAGGTTGTGTAAAGATATTATGAAGATTACAGTGATCTGAATGTTACTCAAAATGATGTCCAAGGAGGAAATGTCTCCATTTGGTGAGAGAATGAACCATGATTGCTAGCTCCAAATCATAAGTAGGATAATTAAGCTCATGAGACTTTATCTTACATGACTCATAGGCTATCACCCTACCTTCCTACATTAGAACTACTCCTTACCCTCTAAGGAAGCATCGATGCAAACTGTAAACCCCAAGTATGGATCAATAATTGCCAAAATAGTTGCATTGGTGACACACTCCTTGAGAGTCTGAAAGGCTCTCTCACACTACTTTGTCCAAAAAAACTTCTTCCCTTTTCTCTGAAGTTAAGTGATGAGGTGTTCTATCCATGAAAAACCCTCTACAAATCTTTGATAATACCCCGCTAGAACCATAAATCTCCTAACCTCTAATAAATTAGTTGATGCTAGCCAATCCACTATAGCCTGAATCTTTTCTAGATCAGCTTTGATATCATCACCAAAAATGATGTTTCCAAGATATTGTATCTTCGTCTAGAAAAAGGAACACTTAGCCAGGTTGGCATAGAGTTGATGTCTCCTCAAACAGTGTAACACTTGTTGCAATTTTTCCTCATGCTCCTTTGCAGTTCATGAATTTACTCGGATGTCATCCCAGTATATCACTACAAGGTGATCCAAAAAGGTGTGAAACACTCTATTCATAAGACTCATGAACATTGCAAGAGAATTAGTCAACCTAAATGGTACCACTGTAAACATATAATGACCATACCAGGTCCTGAAAGCTATCTTGTGAATGTCTACCTCCACAATCCTCAGCTAATGATATCCTAACTTGAGATCAATCTTCAAGAATACTCTAGCCCCTTAATCTTATAAAATAAATCATCTATCTGTGGGAGTGGGTCATGGTTCTTGATCGTTAACTTATTTAGTTGACAGTAATCAATGCAAAGGCAAAGGGATATGTTCATCTTTTTAACAAAGATCACAGGTGCACCCCATGGGGCTACACTAGGACAAATCTGACCCTTCTCTAGAAGCTCCTCCAACTGAATCTTGAGCTTGTTGAGCTCATGGGTAGTCATCTTGTAAGGTTCTCTCAAAATTGGTTGTTCTCTTGGAACCAAGTCAATATAAAAATCCACCTCCCTCTTAGGCAGTGACCCAGGTAGCTCTAAATGAAAAACATATACAAACTCTTGGATAATAGGGTGATCATCCAAGGAAATATATGTCAATTACTCTAATGTCTCTACCAACTTATCACTAATCATAATGGAAAATATCGCCCACCCCTTTCACATACACCTCTTAAGATGCAATGCAGAAATCATATAGAGAGAACTGGTCTTTGTAGTCCTAAAATCTCTATTATTAAACCCAGGTTATCCAAGAATTCAATCCTTCTTTGCCAACCTATCACTAATCATAATGACAAACATATGACACCCCTTTCGCATACACCTCTTAAGCTGCAATGTGGAAATTATATGGAGGGAAAGTGATCTCTGCGCTCCTAAAATCTTTGTTACTGAACCTAGGTCATCCAAGCATTCAATCCTCTTATGATGGCAATCTATCTTGACCTAATGTGCATCCAGTCAATCCATACCCAACACAATATCATATGATCCCAAGGGAATCACCCGTAGGCCCACAAAAGTGGTCATAGGCCCAACCATAAATCAACATCCTCTAACCACCCTATTCATAGACACCTTAGAGTCTGAAGCTAGCTCTACCTCCCACCTATGCTCTTGCCTAGATGCCACCAACCTACTACACTACACTAAGAACAAAGAAATAAATAATTAGATGCACCCGAACCAAATAAGATAGTTGTAGAAAAACCATTAACTATACTTGCCACATCAATGATGGTAGCTTTATGGTTAGCTTGGCCATTATAAACTATCACAAATACTTAGTGGGACCTACCCACACTAGTACATTTGGGGCTCAATTCTGACGACCACTCGTCAGAATTCTGACTATTTTTCATTGGACTGCCGACAAACGTAGTCGTCGAAAACTTGTAGTTGGATATTCCAATGGTGCTCGCCAACGTCGGAATTTTGACAACACCCGGGACATCAGGTCTGCATCAGTGTATGTCTTACCGATAGCCTCATTGGCTAACAGAAATACCAAATGTTCCCTTTGCCACTAGTGTAAGTCCTGCTGATGGATTTCATCGACATGTGCTACCTCGACCGCTCATCCGCCGAGAGAATTTTGTTGAGCATACAACATCCTCATCGGATGTTTTCTAGACGAACGTCAAAATTCTAATGCCAGTCCGCCGAGATAATGTCGTCGGGCATACAACATCCTCGTTGGATGTTTTCTAGATAAACGTCAAAATTCTGACGCCAATTTGATGAGAGAATGTCATCGAACATACATCATCCTCGTGGGATGTTTCATTGATTTCCGTCGGAATGTCGATGTCATCCGATGGCAACCAGGAACTATGTACCGACGCGGATGTTGTATGTCTGACGATATAGTCATCGGTGCAAATTTAGGGGGGTGTCGGAATTCCGATGATGATTTAATTTTTTTTTTTAAATAATACAAAAAATCATATAATATATTATATTAAATATCATATAATATATATTATTTGTTTCAATTAATAATTTTGTATTTTACATGAATATTATAGTGGATTTGCAATGGTTATGTCAATTTTAGTTTATTAATTTGGTATTTTCACTTTACTCATATCTTGAGTGGTTATTTTCCTAATAGAGAGCAAAATGCTTATTAAGTGAAACATAGCATAATTGAATCTAAGGACATAAGTATATCTTCATCTTAATTTTTATCTATGATAAGAGTCACAAGTTCCTTTAGTAGGGTAGAAGAGTTAGAGAAAGAAATAAACAAACATTAGCTATCATTATGATGATAATGACTTCTTTGGTCACAATACATTCTATAAATTCTTTGAGTTATAGTGGTAATTATTTTTGAGTTTTATTCACATGTTGAAAACATCTTGTTTGAGCAGAACATATTTTACTACTCAATAAAATCCAAGGAGGTTGCTTCTAAAATAAAGTAAAGTGAAAGTAAGCAACTGGTGACAAAAAGGAACACAAATTTGGTGAAGAGATTAAGTAGATGTCCACATATAAATCAGTTAATGGGAAAGAGCAACATGAAAGAACTTGATGAGAATGGAACATGTAACCCAATAAATGAATAAGAGCTTTGAAATTACAATCCCAAGAGGACAATCTAGTGTGGAACACATAGGAATCATTTCTTACTATTTGAAGGTTATCCAAGCATGAGTTTTCTGCTACATCTTTACCACATAAATTAAGAAATCCATCCCATGAATTGAATTCGTTTAATAACAAATTAAAAATTAAAAATCAATGAAAGGAAGCAAACATTAAAAGCACTAATGTGGTTGAAGAGTTTAAAAAAATATTGATAAAGAATTTTTGTTTTTTATAATGAGTGGATCTTTGTCTATATTAGACAACAAAAGAATCTTCTAATTAGATGACAAAATAGAAACATTCAAAAAGAAGAATTTATGGCTCATTTTTATCAACTTTTAAAAAACACAAATTTAAACGAGAATAAATGTATTTTATAGTGTATTAAAGTGAATAATAAATTAGAGATGCACACTAAAAAAACATACATCTTTGTATCTCATTATAGTTTTTCTCCACCTCCATTATTGTGAAACTTACTTTGTCATAAAACTCTACAATTTACATAACCATAGATCATAGTAGCACAAAACTTACTTGCATTGCACATAGAATTGGATATGTCAAATTGATAAAGCAATGGAGATTTACTGAATAGTTGTACCATCTAAATGGAAATACTTCACTCCATAATTCAATTTTACCTTATAATTAAAAAGAGATGCTCCTGGGAGAGGTAGGCCTCCAAATAATCTTAAGACTCAAATGGAAATTGATGCTAGAATTCAAAAGACTTTGTCCCTTTCTCCTGCTAGTGGGCAAGGGAGGTGTTCGGTCTCTCTTGGTAGGCCTAAGAAAACATGCCTAACTCCTATAAGTGTAAAAAGAAAGAGGAGTAAAAGATCTATGACTAGTCCTCCTGTGACAAGGTCAGGGGCTGTGAAACATAATTTGCAAGGTTGCTTTGGGGAAAGCAAAAATTCTCCGAATAATGGGAAGAGGGGAGCTTCGGCCTCCCCTCGAGGACAATGAGAATTATTTCTTGGAATGTTAGGGGCTTAAATGCCCCTAACAAGAGATGCTTAATTAAGTCCTAGATGGACTTATTTAAGTGTGATATTTTTATGTTGCAAGAAACAAAGTTGTCAAAGGAGTCTGCTGATTTGGTTTTTTCATCTTGGAGAAGGTGGAATTTTCTTTCTTCTCCTTCTTGTGGTGCTTCAGGAGGTTTAGCACTGCTTTGGAATAATTATAATATTGAGGTACAGTTAGTGGCATCTGCTACAAATTGGATGTTGACTTTAGTTATAAGCAAGATTTCGGAGGTTAAATTCTGGCTTTTTAATATTTATGCTCCATCAGGAATTCAAGGGAAGAGTAAGTTATGGGGTGAATTAAAGAGGATTTCTTCTGCCTTAAGACATGGTTCCTTTATTATCTTTGGGGGTGATTTTAATGCTATCACTGATTTAGATGAGAAAAGAGGAGGTGTTTTCCCTAATAAAAAGATTATGGATGACTTTGGGGATTTCATTTTTGATATGAGCCTTTTTTATTGTAAGTCTCAGAATGGGGTTTTCACATGGACAAACATGAAAAGTTATTTTTCTCAGATTGCTGAGAGATTAGATCAGTTTTTGTTATCTGAGAATTGGATTGATTCAGATTTTGAATTCTTTTCCTCTATTCTATTGCTCTCAGGTTCTGACCATTTTCCAATTTCCCTATCAATTATCGAGGATAGGGATTCTTTTAAGTCTCCATTTAAATTTGAGCCCATGTGGTTTAGGGATTCTTCCTTTTTGCCTCTACTTATGAAATGGTGGAATTCTGCTCCTTTCTGTTTTGGGTCCCGTATGTTTCAAATTTCTAAGAAGTTAAGTTATTTGAAATTGAATATTAGGGAATGGAATATCTCACATTTTAAGAACATTTTTCAGGAGAAACAAAGGATTCAAGATATGATTGAGTGTCTTAATACTCATGTGCTTCAACTTGGTATGGCGCCACAAGTTTTTGATGAATTGAAGTCACTAAACTTACAGCTTGAGGAGGTGTTAGCTAGAGAGGAAATCTATTGGAGACAGAAATCTAGAGAGTTATGGCTTTCAGATGGTGATAAGAACACAAATTTTTTTCATTCTTCAACTAAGATTAAAAGATGTAAGAATAGGATATCTTGTATTCAGTGTCAGATTGGGAATTTATTGACATAGCCAGAGGATATTGCTTCAGAGGAAGTTAGATTTTTTAAGTCATTATTATCTTCAGAAAATGGAAATCTCAGCAATGATATTATATCTAATATTCCTCCTTTAGTATCTTTGGAAGACAATAATATGTTGATGTCTCCCTTTTCCTTAGAAGAAGTTAAGATTGTTGTCTTTGCCATGAATCCGAATAAAGCTCCGGGACCAGATGGTTTTACTCCTTTATTTTTTCAGAAATGTTGGGATTTTGTGGGAAATGATGTTTTATTGGCTCTCGAGGAAGCTAGGAGAAATAGGTCTATTTTAAAAGAACTTAATACTACAATGATTGCAATTATTCCTAAAAAAGAGGATACTAATACTTTTGTTGACTTCTGCCCCATTGATTTATGTAACACTTTGTATAAGATATTTACAAAGGCAACTTCCCTTAGGTTGGCAAAAATTCTACCTAGGATCATTTCATTGGAGAAAAGTAGTTTTGTTCCTGGAAGGGAGACAACAGAGGGTGCAATTGTAGCACATGAGGTGCTTCATTCTATTTCCACCCAAAGAACCCCGACCATGATACTTAAACTAGACATGATGAAGGCTTATGATAGAGTAGAGTGGGGGGCTTTATGTGCCGTTCTTGAGAAGTTAGGTTTTTCCAAAGCCTGGGTCCAATGGATTTGTGCATGTATTTCTTCTGTAAGATTCTCAGTTTTAATTAATGGTTATCCTTGTGGTTTTTTCACTTCCACCAGGGGTTTGAGACAGGGAGATCCCCTTTCTCCTTTTTTGTTTATTCTCCAAGATGAAACCTTTAGTTGGGCTATTAGGGCTACTAAAGTGGGGGGGCTTTGGAAAGGTATAAGGATTCATAATATTCCCTAAAGTATTTATCATTGTCTCTTTGCAGATGATACTCTATTATTTGGACATGCTTCATTAGTTGAGGAAAAAGTGATTAAAGGAATAATACAAAATTATGCATCATTTTCTGGTCAGAAAGTGAATGGTGATAAATCAAAGATTTTCTTCCTTAATACATCACAACTGGTTCAGCATAGGTTGCAATCCGTTTGGGGATTTGAGACTAGAAATCTTCCATGTACTTACCTTGGGATTCCTTTCTTTGTTAAACAGGATAAGATTATTTCGGTCATTTCTAAAAGAACTCTCTCATGGAACCATAGATGGTTAACTTTGGCAGGTAAAATTGTTCTCATCAAGTCTGTTTTGAATGTTGTTCCCATATATCTCATGTCTGTTTTGAAGTCTCCAAAAATAGTTATTGTTAGTTTACAGGATACCCTTAGAGATTTTCTTTGGAACAATAATAAAGATGGCAAGAAAAAATTCCCTTTAGTTGCATGAGATAAGGTATGTTTGCCTAAGGAACTTAGGGGAACAAGAATTCAGAGTCTAGAGAATCAGAATTTAGCCTTAGGTGCTAAGTTGGTTTGGAATTTATATGACAAGCCTAGCTCCTTATGGGCACAGATTATCTTTGCCAAATATTTAAATAATGGACCAAGAGAGTACATTTTTAAAGTCTCAAATTTGCCTTCGGGTTCTGCCATTTGGAATTTCCTTTGTAAATGTAGATCAGTTATTTTGCCTCATCTCTCATGGATTGTTCACAATGGTAGAAAGGTCAGATTTTGGGATGCAGTATGGAATGGATACACACCTTTGGTGAATATTAGAGATTGGTCTCCTCTGATCACTATTCTTTCCTCCCTTTGGGGTGTTTTTGTAGCAGATTATTTTGAAATTGTGACTAGTGGACCCCTTAAGCTAGCTAGATGGAAGTCGATTGATTTCTTAGATGTTGATCAAAGTATGAAATTATATTTTGAGAAGATTTTGGGGGATAGAATTGTATTTCTTTCTAATTTTGAGGATGAACTTATTTGGACAAAGAATATTTCTGGTAAGTACATTGTTAAAGATGGTTACAACTCTCTTATGGTTGCTAAAGATTTATCATCTTGGCCTTATAAGTTGTTTTGGCATTCGGCTTGTCTTCCTAAAGCTGGAGCCTTTGCTTGGTTGGTAGTTCAGGATAGAGTCCTTACAGGTATGAGACTTGATAGGCTTGGTATTACTGTTGTTTTCCCTTGTGTCCTTTGTAACAAAAATTTGGAATCTTCTTCACACTTGTTTCTACATTGTGATTATGCTTATGAATGTTGGCAGTGGTTGTTTGAGAAGTTAAATATATCCTTTGTTATTGGTAAGGATCTCATTTCCCATTTTAGATCTTGGCCCTTTATGTTTGCCTCATCTTTTTATGCATGCCTTTGGATCATATCTCCATCTATTGTGATTTGGAATATTTGGCTAGAGCGAAACAATAGGATATTTTAAAAAACAAGTTCTCCTGTGTCTGAGGTTCTATTAAAAATTGAGTCTTCAATCTCTGAGGTTTCTTTGTCATTTATTTATAAGAATTTGGACAATCTCACTTCTTTTTCACACTGGGATAGTAGAGTTACTAGAGCTTGGAAGATGTTGTCAGTTTTACCCTCTCATGGTTCAATTTTAAAAAAGAATGATGCAATAGGTAAGAGATGCTCTGCTAGATGGAAATCTCCTCCGCAGGGGCACTTTAAACTGAATTTTGATGGGGCCTCTCATGGCAACCTTGGGCCGACTAGGGTAGGCATGGTAATTTATGATCACAATGCAAATTTTATTCGAGCTAAGTGTCATGCTATTGGTTTTAAAACTAACAATTATGCGGAATTTCATGCTTTGTCTTTTGGATTGGATATGGCAATCTCTTTGGGAATTAAGGACTTAATAATTGAAGGTGATTCTATGGTGATTATTCAATATGTTATGAAAAAGAAATCAAATTGTTGGAGTTTGTAGTATATACTTGATCTAATTTTACAAAAATTAGAATTGTTTGAATCTTTCTTGTTATCCCATTGTTACAGAGAACTTAATAAGATTGCAGATTATTTAACAAATTTAGCCATTGATAGCAATGCTAATCAGTGAGAGGTGGGTTTTGAGGAAATTCCTTCTAGGGTATTGGAAGGTTTGCGGCAATAGTTATGCGATTTTCTTGAGTAATGTTGATGTAAATTTTATGATGATAATTATTCCCACTTTCCCCTTTCATTTCAAGTATTCATGTTCATTGTCTGGAGGAGTGTTCAAGCTCATGGTATTTGATACAATAGTGTTTTTCCAAAGGTTTTTTGATACTTTCTTTTTTGGCAGGAAGGTTTTTGGCTCATGGGATTTGGCACAGGGCTTTGGAAATTTTTTTCTTCTTCCATTGAAAGAAACTGTGGAGTCTACATTTGAAAATTATATGGGCTCTATGTAAAACTGATATTATATGTGTTGTGACCGCATTTTGTATGTGGTTTTGCACGAGGTGTATAAACTGATTTGCTAGATACTATAGGTTTATTTTATGAGCTGTGACCAGAGGTTTTCTTCCTAGGGTTCTTTCCTCTGGTATGCTCTTTAAATCCTGTGTAAAAAAAAAAATATTAATAAAAAAGTTTAGTGGAATAATCCACTTTTATTGAAAAAAAAAGAAGAGATGCTCAAATAAAAATAAAAGCCCCCCAAAAATATGTTTCACCTACATTATCAAGCTCTTGTTGAATTTAGTAAACCTTCTCAATTATAGAATGAATTTGCTGTCAAGATTAAATTCTTCTACCTTATTATCTTTAACTTTGTCTACCGTACAAGATCAGATTCCTCAGTACCTTTTAGCTGACAAAACCTACACAAAATAGTAGGTTTGTAATTAACATGGTAACTGTGAATAGCTAACACACTAATAAAGAACATTTAATTTCTCTTAATACAACTGTTTCCAAAAGTTAAAAAAAAATATATGAAGCCCTATGAGAACAATTATTTTAGATCAATCTTTGTCATTCTTTGATGATATCAATTATTAGTGAACACCTAATTTGATTATATCTTAATACATTATACTTAATAATGCCAAACTTGAACATGCATTAAGAGGAAAAGTATGCATATTTTTCAATCCTTGGCCAATTGTGAATCTTTTGACTATGAAATATGAACCATTTATAAAACTAAACCAAAAGCCAAAAACCTTGCTAAAGAGCTACACAACCTCAGAAACACAAGAATATTATAATCATTGTTAGAAACTCGGAACCTTTAGGTGGGACATTTAAAAAAATAACAAACCCAACATTGCCTTCTAACTAATAATGTGAAACATTGGGATTGAAGATTATTAATAAATATATATAAGTTGCTTCAAAAACAAACCATTTTGTTATTTGGATTATGAGCAGCACAAAATTGTCTCATTTCGGTTTATTGGTCATAAGGGCTTGGGCTTAACGAGAAAATGTTATATTGAAGTGGAAATGTGTGGGTATTTAATTTTAATCCATATTTGATGCTGAAAGGAGAACAAAAGATCAACTATATTCTCAGTACTATTCCTTCTTTGAGAGCATAACTGGGAGAGACACAAACAAAAACTTCAAACATCAAATGAATGAATCTCGAGTAAACCCATTGAGTGAAGCAAACATTGAAAATTAAAAAATTAAGAAGTAGACCTAGAGGTCGAGTAGGAGAGGAATGCGAAAGGGGAAAAAGGTGCAACTTGAATTGTTTCTCTTCTTGAAAGCATTGAAAGTGATAGTTAAACGGTGCCTACTTCATCATGCTCCCTTATCGAATCTTTGTTGCAGCCTAGGTGGAAAGCAGTGTTGGCATATGTACAGAGCATGATGACATGTTAATACTGTATGTTGTCATTGATGTCAATATGCTGAGTGAACCGGTATATTGAAGTTAAGCAACTGACAAAGAGAACCGGTATGATGTTGTGAACTGACATATGTGAAAAAGTGAAGTGGTATGCTTGCCCAAGTGAACTGCTATGTTGCAAAGAGAACAAGAGAACCAGTATGATGTTGTGAACTGGAACCGGTATGTCGGAACAAGAACCGATATATGGAATGTTTTGTATCAAGGGTTTATATGGAATGACTACTTGTTGGTAGTCTTAGTCTCAGGGTTTCCGGTTGAAGTGAGCATTGTAATGGAGGTCAGATTGTGTCGCCACGTCAGCCTTGTGCACGTGAAGGATCTTACATGAAGGAGATTGATCCTATCTACCTCGGGAATGTGCGAAGTCTCTGCAAATGGTGGAGAATGCATGATGGGTTATTGCCTCCAAGAAGCAGTGAAGAACGGACGATGAAGAATGTCTTGAGATCTATTCAAGACCGTTGTATTCAAATGCAAAGTGTTCAATGGTCAGGATTGAACTGACTAAATTTCTCAACCTAAGTGTTTAGGGTTTAGGGTTTATGCTACCGACCTATCTGTTTCCTATAAGGTCGATGTGGTGTTTCATGCTGAGGTTGTTGGCAAATGTTGTGTGTGTATCTATGTGCAGAGATACGTGATTCTTGCCAGACCAGTTGAAAGGATTGATACCTGCATAGTGTGTGTACAGAAGGAAGGAACTAAAGCGGATCTGCATTGGCATTGAGTGTTATTACCAGATCACTGTGATACCTATTGATCTCTAACCACTTCAACAGTTGGAAAATCGCTTAACAGGGTAGCTTTAACCAGCTTGTTGTACATCCTTTAACAGGGTGACTCAAAGCCATTGAGTTCATAAAATCCTCTAACAAGGTAACCTCTAACAGGGTTTAACCCTTAACCGGGTATTCTAGCCATCCCTTAACCGGGTGATCCCTAACAGGATCGGTTCCTAACAGAACCTGATGTAACAGTCTTTAACCGGACTTGGCTCCTAACAAAGTGGACTTCTAAAGAGTTCAAAAACAGCTTGTGGGTATTCATCCCCACCATGGTTTTTCTCAGTGTGTCATGTGTGATGCCGCTTTCATGTGATGTTTTGTTATTTCTTGTTTAGTGGTAAATAATTGTATCTCTGATGATAGATTATCTGTTTATGCATAAGGATAAAGTGGAAATGAGGGAGTAGGGTGTATGGAAAGCTAAGAAGATTGACCGGTTCATGTCTTTCATAGTTGCATTGTGTTTAACCGGTAGTAATCTGGTTCAGACCAGTGTTAGGGATTGCCAGTAGTTTACAATCTGCAATCAAACCGGTTCAGGAAAAGTTTTTGTGCCTGTACTGATTCACCCCCCCCTCTCAGTACTGGTTTGGTACTCACTGTTCATCATTGAGTTATAAATTGGTATCAAAGCGCCCTCCAGGTTCTTTGTGTTGTAAGCTTAACCACTTGAGGGAAATATCCTATTGTAATGATGAAGAGGGAAGGTCCAAAGTTCAACAGAGACAATTTTAAAAATATGGAAAGACAGAATGAAGATATACATCAGAAGCATGGGTTCTTAGCACTGGAGTTATGTTGAAAATGCCTATGCTATTCCTACCAGTACTCTCATCGATGATCAAAAGAGAGAGATCCAAGAGAATGGGCAAGTCATGGAAGCCCTAATCAGCAACTTATATGACATTGAGTTTATCGATGTCCAGGATAAAGAAAATCCCAAAGAAGTATGGGATACTCTTGAGAATATCTATGGCGGTGATGAGCATGTAAAACAAGCTAAGGAAGAAAGCCTTAAAGGGAAGTTTGAAGACATGAAGATGGTTGAAGGTGAGACCATTCAACAATATGGAATAAGAATCAAGACTATTGTTGGAGACATCAAGAGTGCAGGAGGGAAAATGGAAGATTCTACTGCTATTAGTAAAGTTCTGAGGTCCTTATTACCAGTCTATGCAATAAGGGTTGCTTCTATTCAGGAGTTGAGATCAATAGACAAGACTAAGGTATCCCTAGACTCCATTGCAAAATTAACAGCCTATGAGCTAAATAGTTTTGATGGCAGTGTTTAGAAGACTGAATCAGCTTTTAGAGCATCTGCTACACCATCCAGAAAAGGAAAAGAAGCAAGCACCAGCAGTGGACCAAGACAGAGCAGAGAAATGGACGATGAGGAGATTCTAATGGAATTTGAAGCTCTTCTTGCCAAGAGACTTCCTAAGAGAACCGACAAATACAAAGGTAAGTTTCCTTTGAAATGCTTCTCTTGTAACTAGATAGGACACATCACTATAAACTGTCCTAATGGTGACAACAAGGACAAACTGGAAAGGTTCAAGAAATTCAAAGGAGGAAACCAGAGAAACTATTTTGTAGTAGTTGATGAAGGTGTCACAGATGAGGAATCAGAAGATGAAGAAAATGAAGATATTGTGTTTGTTGCAGTCAACGAGGATGTGTCAAACAAGAAGGCTCTTGTCTCCTGCTTTGATAATTCCAATGAGTGGATTATTGACAGTGGTTGTTCTCACCATATGACTGGTGACCAGAGCAAGTTTATATCTCTAGAAGAGTATGATGGTGGTGTGGTTCATTTCAGTAATGATGTACCATGTATGGTCAAAGGCAGAGGGTCCATCTCTCTAAATGGAAAGAGAAGTGTTGACAATGTGTATTGGTTGGAAGGTCTCAAACAAAATCTATTGAGTGTTGCCCAGCTGAATGACAGTGGACTCACTCTAGAATTTAAAAATGGAGTGTGCAAAATCAAAGGAAAGAATGGTGAACTGATGGCCACCGGTATGCAGACCAAAGGTAACTTATTTCAGCTGAATGCAAATATAAGTACATGTCTTATGGCTAAGTTTGATGATAGATGGATATGGCATAGGAGACTCTACCATTTAAACTTTGATAACATAGTAAAGGCCAGTAAGATCAAGGCAGCTAGAGGCCTGCTGATGTTGAGAAAACTGAAAAATCCTTTGTGTAGAGAATGTCAACTGGGGAAAATGTCTTCCTCAACCTTCAAAGGTAAATCTTTCACTGCTGACAACTTACTTGATCTTGTGCATACTGATTTTGTGTGGTCCTATGAAAACTAGGAGTATGCAAGGAGATAGGTATTTTATGATTCTTACAGATGATTGCTCAAGAATGATGTGGGTCACATTCTTGAAGGACAAGTTTGAAGCCTTTGGAAAGTTCAAAGCTTTCAGAGCACTGGTAGAAAAGGAAAGTGGTAGAAGAATCAAATGCCCTAGAACTGATCAAGGAGAGGAATTCACTTCCGATGAATTCAACAAATATTGTGAAGAAAATGGCATCAAGAGGCAACTGTCTGCCCCCTAGACTCCACAGCAGAATGGCCTAGCAGAGAGAAACAACCAGACTGTGGTTGAAGTGGCTAGAACCATGTTGATCCAAGGAAAGGTCGCTCACACGTTTTGGAGAGAAGCGGTGAGCATTGCAGTCTACACAATGAACCAGGTACTCATCAAGAAAGGAAAGGATAAGACTCCTTATGAGCACTAGACTGGTAAGACACCTGTGGTGAGCTACTTTAGAGTATTTGGTAGAAAATGCTATATCAAGAGGAGTGAACATCAGAGCAAGTTCGATGCAAAATGTGAAGGAATATTCCTAGGATATTCCACAAAAAGTAAAGCTCTCAAATATTTCAATAATAGGACTCAGAGAATTGTTGAAAGCATCAATGTTAGGGTTGATGAAAACTCTGAGAAATCATAGGGAATCGACAGTAAGCAAGTAGGAGATGAACCGGTAGTAACTTTCTGGGAACCGGTTGTAAATCAGCCCAGTACCAGTAATTGTGCTCCTACACCGGTAGATGCTGATGCTGATGAAGATGAGGATGATGAAGAAAAGTAAGAGAAAGTTGTTAAGAACATACCTAGGTATGTCAAACTCAATCATGATACAAAGCAAATCATTAGAGACAAAGATGCAGGAATTCTCACAAGAAGAAAGGTCAGAGAAAGCTCATGTATGATCTCTGAATTTGAGCCTAAATCATTCAAAGAGGCACATAAAGATGAAGACTAGATCAAGGCAATGGAGGAGGAACTTGACCAGATAGAAAAGAATGGTACATGGTCTTTGGTACCCAGACCAGAGCATAAAAATGTCATTGGAACCAAATGGGTTTTCAAAAATAAGCTAAATGAGGATGGCACAGTGGTAAGGAACAAAGCCAGACTAGTATGTAAAGGATATGCCCAAGAAGAAGGAGAAGACTACGAAGAAACCTTTGCTCCAGTAGTAAGATTGGAAGGAGTTCGTATGCTTCTTGCATATGCAACTTTTAAAGGATTCAAGGTATACCAAATGGATGTGAAATCTGCATTTTTAAATGGAATACTTGAAGAGGAGGTGTATATAGAGCAACCAGATGGGTTTTCCCTATCAGAAGATAGTGACATGGTGTGTAGGCTACATAAAGCCTTATATGGACCGAATCAGACACCACGAGCATGGTATGAATGCTTGCATTCCCATCTTGTGAAGATTAGATTTGAAAGAACAAGTGAAGATAGAAATATCTACTTGAAATCAGAAGGAGATCAGATTTTGATCTGCGAAGTATTTGTTGATGACATAATCTTTGGTGGAGATGACAAGATGAGTCATGACTTTACAGATGAGATGAAAAAGGAGTTTGGAATGTCACTCATAGGGGAGATTAAGTTCTTCATCGGACTGTAGATTCAGCAAATGAAAAATGGAATCTTTAATACTCAGTCCAAGTATGTCAAAGAAGAGTTGAAGACCTTTGGCATGGAAGACAGTAAACCGGTTGGTACACCAATGGTGATTGGTTGTAAACTATCAAAAGAAGATGACTCAGCATTGGTAAATGAGAAGGAATACCAACCAATGATTGGTAAGTTGCATTATGTAGTGCATAACAGACCGGACATTGCACATGCAGTGGGTATTACCGCTCGGTTTCAAAAAAGCCTAAGAGAATCTCACCTAGTAGCAGTCAAGCGGATTCTTAGATATCTGAAGGGAACTATTGACTATGGATTATGGTATCCGTACAATAATGATTTCAACCTGAAAGTGTTCACAGATGCTGATTGGGCTGGTAATGTAGATGACCGGAAGAGCACAACTAGTGGTGCATTCTTTCTCGGTGGTAGACTAATCTCATGGATGAGTAAAAAGCAGAGTTGTATCTCTCAGTCTACAACAAAAGCGAAGTATGTTGCAGCTTTTATGAACTGCACCCAAACTATTTGGATGAAGCATGTATTGAATGGTTTCAAAGTTCTTGTATCTGAACTGGTAAGTATATTTTGTGACAATACAAGTGCAATTAACATTTCCAAGAATCTAGTTTTACATGCTAGAACCAAGCACTTTAAACTCAAGTATCATTTCTTGAGGGAAAAGGTTCAGAACAAAGAGGTGGTATTGGAACATGTTTCCAATAAGGAGCAGTTAGCAGACATATTCACCAAACCTCTACCGAAGGTTGCCTTTACCTATCTGAGAGGTGAATTAGGGGTGCTTCCCCTTCAAGAGGTAAATTAAAAGTTTATGCTCCACATCAGTCAGGTCTTCCATTGATATATCATTTCAGGATTGATGTTTTGCAGGATGCTACTCCTCAGGGGGAGCAACATAGTTGAACAAGGTAGCTTGTGCCTCCACTTTGGCATTGTTGTCAAAGGGGGAGAAGATGTGAAGTGGGGAAGATATCTGCAACAACAGGGAGAAGATGTGATGCAGAAAGAGAGATATCTTTGTATATTGCCATCAATGCCAAAGGGGAAGATTGTTGGCATATGTACAGAGCATGATGACATGTTAATACTGTATGTTGTCATTAATGTCAATATGCTGAGTGAACCGGTATAAAGTTAAGCAACTGACAAAGAGAACCGGTATGATGTTGTGAACCGGCATATGTGAAAAAGTGAAGCAGTATGCTTGTCCAAGTGAACCAGTATGTCGCAAAGAGAATAAGAGAACCAGTATGATGTTGTGAACCGAAACTGGTATGTCAAAACGAGAACCAATATATGGAATGTTTTGTATCAAGGGTTCATATGGCATGAATACCAGTTGGTAGTCTCAGTCTCAGGGTTTCCAGTTGAAGTGAGCATTGTAATGGAGGTCAGATCATGTCGCCACGTCAGCCTTGTGCGTGTGAAGGATCTTGCATGAAGGAGATTGATCCTATCTACCTCGGGAATGTGTGAAGTCTCTGCAAACGGTGGAGAACGCCTGATGGGTTATCGCCTTCAAGAAGCGGTGAAGAATGAATGATGGAGAATGTCTTGAGATCTATTCAAGACCATTGTATTCAAATGCAAAGTGTTCAATGGTTAGGATTGAACTGACTAAATTTCTCAACCTAAGTGTTAAGGGTTTAGGGTTTATGCTATTGACCTATATGTTTCCTATAAGGTCGATGTGGTGTTTCATGCTGAGGTTGTTGGAAAATGTTGTGTGTGTATTTTTGTGCAGAGATACGTGATTCTTGCCAGACCAGATGAGAGGATTGATACCTACATAGTGTGTGTGTAGAAGGAAGGAACTAAAGTGGATTTGCATTAGCATTGAGTGCTATTACCAGATCATTGTGATACCTGTTGATCTCTAACCACTTCAACTAACCTCTAACAGGGTTTAACCCTTAACTAGGTATTATAGCCATCCCTTAACCGGATGATCCCTAATAGGATTGGTTCCTAACAGAACTTGATGTAACAGTCTTTAACTGGACCTGGCTCCTAACAGAGTGGACTTCTAAAGAGTTCAAAAACAACTTGTGGGTATTCATACCCACAGTGGTTTTTCCTAGTTGGGTTTCCACATGAAAAAATATGTGTGTCATGTGTGATGCCTCTTTCATGTGATGTTTTGTTATTTCTTGTTTAGTGGTAAATCATTGTATCTCTGATGATAGATTATCTGTTTATGCATAAGGACAAAGTGGAAATGAGGGAGTAGGTTGTATGGAAAGCTAGGAAGATTGACCAGTTCATGTCTTTCACAGTTGCACTATGTTTAACCGATAGTAATCTGGTTCGGACCGGTGTTAGGGATTGCCAGAAGTTTACAGTCTACAATCAAACCGGTTCAGGAAAAGTTTTTGTGCCTGTATTGATTCACCCGCCCCTCTCAGTACCGGTTTGGTACTCACTATTCATCATTGAGTTATCAAGTAGTACTCAAATGATTCTTGCATGCTAAGGTCCATATTTCTTCATCCTAATATTATTTTCAAAACTGTAGATGCCAACCTGGGGAGTGAGTGGATGAGAAGAGATCCCCTCTTTTTCCTCTTGTTGTTGTTAGCATATGACTAAAATCCCTCCCAAAAGCTTTGCCGATCCAAAATCCCCCAATTTTGGAGAACAAATCGACATCTAGAAGAATGTTCTTAGGCTTGACATCACCATGAATAAAGGCTCTTGCAATGCCTATGACAGTACCAAATCAGATTTTTTTCCAGTGGAGTGTCTGGTCTTGGTTTTCAAAATTACAGCTAGAGAGGAAGGAGTTCAAACAACCATTGGGCATACAATCATAAACTAGTAACCTATGCAATCTTTGCCCACAAAATCTTTTGAGGCCGATCAAATTTGAACATAATAAATATTTCTGATAGAGCTGATTTTCACCAAAAATTGTTTTTCATTGATTCTTAAACTGTCCAGCTACTTTACAACCGCAAGCAAGGTTATAGCCTAGTTGTAGGTTATCACCATAGGGACAATAGCCTTCATTAATCAAAACATTGTGCACATCTATTTTTCTAGCCAAATTCTTTATTTCCTCCAAGAATAGCAACAAAATTCAAACACAATTATTTTTTTGGCCAAATTATATGCAAAGCGAACCCAAATTCAATTTAAAATATGTTTTTAGGCATGATGTTGGTGTAATTATTAATTCATGTTGGATATTATTTAAACTTACTTAAGTTTACGTAGGTAACACATTTCATAGTAGTTTGGGTATGAGACACTTGGGTGTTTGTGCCACATTGGGATAGTGTGTGTAGGAGAATTTCCACCTTTTATGGAGTGATCTTGTTACTACTCTATCATATCCACTTATTGTGGAGTGATAATTCCACCTTTGGTGGGTGATCCACCTCATGTGGAATATTATATTGTTTCTCCTACCTACCCCTACCTATTTCTTACCTACCCTTGTTTCTTATTGAGCCACATGTCATGTTTGTGTGCTCACATATCCATATAGCCTTGCCTATATAAGCAGGCTCATATTCATTGTATGTAACAACAATTGATCATTTATCTATTGATGAGAATATAGTTTATTCTTGTCCTATATTTTGTCTCTCTATTTTGTAATTTTCATTGAGCTCTTGATCTTGGCAAAATCTCACATGGTAATAGAGCCATTAGAGCGTCATTGATTCATCTTTGAGAGGCATTATTGTGACGTCAAGAGGTAGATTTGAGGACTAGCATCTTTTGGAGGCGTCCTAGACCAGATCTGACCTCGCCATTACGTCCGAGTGACCGTTTCCATGAATTTTGACTATAAATTTGCCTATATTGGGTGAAAGTCAATTTTGGAGCTTGGAGGAAAAAATTTGCCCAATTTGGGCGGTACGGTATGAATTTTCAGAAAATAAAAAATAAAAAAATTAATTATTTGTATTTTCTGCGAAAATTTTAATTTTCATATTTTATTAAAAAAAATCGCAGTTTTTGTTTTTATATGAAAAAGTTTTAAAAAAATAAAAAAAATAAAAAAATATATATTGAGGGGGGGTTCCATGACCACCCCCCTGTACTCCATACTACCCGTAGAGTTTGCAAGTTTCATGCTCCGGATTTCTTGCTGGCTATTGTCTTCATGTTCCGCTGATTGTGCTCCCGTTGATGGACGTTTGTTGTTCCGCCGACTTCCTCCCCAATGACCCCGCTTCACGCTACATCTTCGTTGGTGACCACACTAGTCCTCCCGTCAATGATGATTGTGTTCTAACTCCCGCTGACCTTTCCTTGGCACCCAAGCTCTTTCCAGCCCGCCTCCACTCTGGCAACGCCGTTGCATCACTCCCGTCGGTGACCGTCCAACTGCCCTGTGCATCTAGCAGCTCTCGTCGCCACCAATCACTCCAACAATAGCTCCCATTGCCATGTGGCATCTATGCATTTTCCAGACCTCTGCTGCCTCCCTGTGCCACATGGCACTCTGACACGTCCACACTACACCCAGTCACCAGTTTCCTACTCCCACGCAGGTGCACATCAACAGTACGGTGCCATGTCAACATGACATGCAACCGCCTCATCAACAACCACATCGTTCACCTCATCACTGCCACATCAGATTATGTATCGCTACATGGTCTGCCATGAAGACATCCGTACAGGCCACATGTCTTTGCCATGTCACCTGTCTAAAACCACATCAACAGGTGACATCATCATTATAAGAACATAAGGCATAGAGGTGAAGTTTCCATGATGGTCATACGAATGTCAAATTTAACCCAGTGGTTCAATGATGTCATCACTTTTCAAAAATTTATTAGCCCCCTCCCATTGAGCTTTTTCAGTTTTGCAGTTCAACTTTGGAAGGCCATATCTTGCTCATTTTTGCTCCTTTTTTGGTGCTTTTTTTTTTGAAATGGGATAATTTTTCATGTACTTTCTCATGGTAGAATTATTTTCTAATTTTTATGCACATATTTTTCAGAAATATCAGTTTTTGGTGACTATACCTGTCCAATCCCTATTTCTGCAACTTTCGGGACTCCGTTTGGGCTCATACGAACTCCTTTTTAGGTGCCTTTTTTTTGAAAGTGCACAATTTTTTGTCTACTTTCATAATCTGCTATTAGTTTGCACTTATTTTGAGTAGAAATTGTACTTTCAGTATATGGTACTTTTTGGCCAATTTGGTACTTGTATTGCATAGATCTATCTTTCTGGTCTTTTGTATTGTACTTCTTAGCCTATTGGGGCAGTTGTAAAACAAAATTATAAGTCCACCTTTTCGTTGTTTGCAAGTGGCCTGTTGTACACGCACTACATATAAAGTGCCAAAATCATCATTTTTGGGGGGAGGGTACTTTGATTGAGTGAATTTGGGGGGGTGTCTCTTGTGCTTTTGTGCTCTTGTGTTCTTTCCATCTTGCTGCTATGGGTTCTCCTAATTTTCCTCTCTTAACTCCTCATAATTATGCTACTTGGAAAAATGGAGTAAACTTATGGAAAAAGGACTAACTCATTACATTGATGGAACTATTGTTGCTCCCGCTGATCCTAAAGCTGATCCTGTTGCTCACTTGGATTGACTCACTAAAAAAATCATGGCAATTGGTACCTTAAGAAATTATGTATCAAAGGATCTCATTTTTCATATTGAGAAATGTACTCTAATTATGGATGCTTGGCAAAAGTTTCAAGACTTGTATGGTCAAGTTGATGAGATTAGGGGATATCAGCTTGATAGTGATCTCACCATGTTAGATCCCAAGAACTTTGATACTATACAAGATTATGTCACTAAGGCAAAAGAGTTGAGGGCACAACTCAAGGATTGTGGGATTGATAAGAAGGATACTCAATTGATTTTCAATTTGATGGGCAAGCTTCCACAAGAATATGCAACATTTGTTTCTAGTTTCCAAACCCATAGGATGACAATGGGTTCAAGCTACACAATGCCTACATTTGATGCTTTCGCCAAAATGTTGATGATGGAACAAACTAAGTTGATAAGCATGGGCATTCTTAAGACTTCTAAGTCTCAAGCATTAGTGGCAAATCAAGGGAACAAAGTAAATCAAGGAAAGGACAACTCCAATAAGAAGAAATAGCAATCAAAGCCTAAGGACAAAGCACCACCTTCTCCACACCAAGGAGATTCATCCTCTTCCAAGAAGGATAATTCACCAAAGAAGGAGAGACCTACTTGTGCTTATTGTAAAAAGGTTGATCATGAGGAGCATTGTTTCCATTCTAAGAAGATTGATGAGCTCACACACATCCTCAAAAAGCACAACATTGATTTGCCTCATGCCTACAAGAAGGAGGATTCATCAACTTCCACTTCCTCTCATTCAAAAGGGAAAGGACAATTATTCATGGCTTCAACAAGTGGGAAGACTCACTCTTTTGGGACAAGAAAAGTAAAATCTCTTTGTGCTACTAAAAGTTATGATTCAGGGAGATGGATTCTAGATTCAGGGGCTTCTCATCATATGGCATCTTCGTAGTCTATGTTTTCTCCATTTGAGCCTTGCACCATGCCGCAAATTTTGATGGGCAATCATACATACATGGATGTGATTGGGAAAGGAACTATTGCCATTCGTGATAATTCCTTCAATGATGTATTGTGTGTACCCCATTTGACAAACAATCTCCTTTCCATCTATGAAATCACACATGGGGAAACAAAGAAAATTGTGGAGTTCACACTTGAGTTAGTTTTCATCAGAGACTTGGAGACTAGAGCTATCATTGAGACTGGGGTGGTTGATCATGAATCTCGGTTATACTCCTTTTCAAATTTTGTTGATGAGGATCATTTCACACATGATGATTCTACATATGATGATAACAATTCTTGTGATGCTTCAGATTTTGAGGAGAACTTTGGGTACTTGAACTTGGGGATTCTCACATGTGACCCCATTCTTGAGCCTTGTGTTTCATCTCCTCCTCTTGATATTACATCACCTATTACACCTAATGATGCAGATAGTGCAACAATTTTGCCTTCTTGTGATTCAATGCATAGGGATATATCTTGTCTTCTAGCTTCAGTTTCATGAGATGACTACTTGACAAACATTGCAGGTTTGTTTGTGGAATCCTACATTGCAAATTTGGGAGACATCATTGATTATACTCATATTCTCTTTGATGAAGATGATCCTTCTTCAATTGTTGTGAGGGAAAACTCTGACCCTCTTGTTCATTCTCTACATGATCTTCTTTAGAGGTTGACATGAATGTGGATACTTTTGTACAATAGTCAAAGGAGGTCTCTTTATCCTTAGAGGAGACATGTGAGTCTTTGGGACTTGTTCTACATTCATCTCCACTAGATCTTGGAGTGCCTTTTTCAGCAGTGTGGAGTATTTCACCATATTTGGAGGGGGTATCATTCAGCATCAACATGGGGACACTTGAGCAGTTTTCGGAGACTTCATTCATCATGAGTTTTTTTCATACCTCTTCCCTTCATGATTGAGGAGACTTCATGGATACACCTTTGGTTTTTTTCTTCCCAAGGGGAGGAATGTTGTTCGACATTCATGGAGCAGTTTCTTCATTCATCTTTGAGCTTCTACCATTGGTGTCGATTCTACATTGAGGGGGGGGGGGGTACCTAGCTTATATTCTTCTCTCATATGGGGGGGACGTTTTCCTCACATGGGGTTTTGTTCCTCTCACACTTCTATCAGAGTTCTCTTGTATAGTTTTCATCTCTCTTTTGGAGAGATGTAATTATTTATTCATGTTGGACATTATTACACCTTACTTAAGCTTACTTAGGTAATGCATTTCATGGTAGTTTGGGTATGAGACACTTGGGTATTTGTGCCACATTGGGATAGTGTGTGTAGGAGAATTTCCACCTTTTATGGAGTGATCTTATTACTACTCTATCATATCCACTTATTGTGGAATGATAATTCCACCTTCGGTGAGTGATCCACCTCATGTGGAATATTATATTGTTTCTCCTACCTACCCCTACCAATTTCCTACCTATCCTTGTTTCTTATTGAGCCACATGTCATATTTGTGTGCTCACATATCCATATAGCCTTGCCTATATAAGTAGGCTCATATTCATTGTATGTAACAACAATTGATCATTTATCTATTGATGAGAATACAATTTATTCTTGTCCTATATTTTGTCTCTTTATTTTGTACTTTTCATTGAGCTCTTGATCTTGGCAAAATCTCACACATGAGGTGAGGAAATCAGATCCAATTCAGAGATCTAATGATTCAAAAATTTGATTTTGTTATTTTCAGGCATGAGGTGAGGAAATCAGATCTAATTCGGAGATCTGACTGATTCAAAGATTTGATTTTGTTTGAAGATTTGATCTTATCTGATAATTATTCAAAAAAACTAGTTTTGTGACAACCCACTAATTTCATGTGATGACTATGAAAACCGGCCCCATTAATTTCATTTGATGACTCGACCATTTCTAATGACTACTGAAAGCTGATAGTTCACGTCAACTCGTTAATTGTTTTACGGCATGAGATAGGTTTCAGGTCAAAACCCCACACAAAATGTAGCCTATCAACTAATAATGCAGCAATATTTTGATCAATTCAAGCAAATCATTAGAACTTGTTATGACACTATCCTTCTTAACTTGCTCGATACAAGGATTTGCCTCTAGGTTTCTATTATGATTTGTGCTCTATCAAATCTCCTCTATTTGAGCTACCTTGAATGCATGCCTACCACTGTTTGAAACTTTGATAGTCTATATCCTTTATGTTGCTAACATTGAAAGACTCCTTTATCACTCTGAATATTGGCTCAGATGTATGGCTTTTTCAATTAGCATAGGATAATATTTATATTGATTTGATACAAAAATTCTTACTCACAATTGTCTTTGTAATAGTGAATGTCCTTATTGTCACATACAATGAGTATGACATTGTCATCTTTTAAAAATGATCTCTTATCTAAGTGTTTTCTCATATTGTTTTGATTATCTCACCACTAAAAAACCTTCATCACTGTGATTTTCAAACTATCTACACTCGTGGAGAGTTATTTGACCGCTCTTTGTATCATCTATGGATCTAGGGCTTTTGGTTTGACTGGCAACTCTTGGTCTCTAACTTTGTATGACTTCTATTGTCACTACTCATTCTCTTCAAGTTGGCATCTACATTATTGTTGCTATATCATTGTTGACTATATTTTTGAATTGATAAGCTTCTTTTGATAGTAAACTTATCATTGAGATCTCGTAAGGTATTGTGCCTACCACTTCTTGGATATATGCCATGATAAATATTGCCATACTTTTGGTTTCCTTTTGTTTACTCTTTCTTTTATCTGTCTCAAGCCTTATTGTAAATGCTTATGTTGCCTATTTCCTGTGATTGAAATCTTTGATATCTCAACTATAATGAGGTTTGACTGTGAATCAGGATAGTTCATGATCCCTTTTGTGATAAGTTTCTTTTAGATCAAAAGTTGACCTAGATGATGATCAAATGAGAACTATTGGCTATCATAATCACTATGCATAACGAGTTTTTTTTCGAGAGATCAAGTATTATATTAACAAAGTAATGAATTTATAAGGCTACTTTGATGCAATTTATTCCTACCTCTAGGAGGTAGCAATTTTTTGATGTGCATTCTTCTAATTATATGTTAATTCAGGCTTGTAATAGATTGAGGTTGTCTAACATGCACATAGATGACTCAAGCATCTTAATTATGTCTCTTGGAGGTCGAGACCTACAAATGGGTCATTGTGCATTTCACTGTATCCTCTTTAGCATTAGAAAGAGTTGTTCCTCCCCCTATTAACAAATGTTGAAAGGTACATATGTGCTCAATGGGTCTCTTAACTTGTAAAAATTGCCAACATTCATGAAGAAAAATGAAAAAATGTCATTAGTGAAATGATTACTCATTGAGATCATCTTAAGATGACTTAAAACACAACCATCATATCCCACAAAAATAAATACTGGCCATATATGCCTCAGAAGCCTCTAATTACTTAAAAGTTAATACTATCCTCTAGATGTCAAAGGAAATTTGGTCATGTACATTGACTGCTACAATTTGGAGTGCAAAAGAGGGAATGCACCTAACATTTCACTAATATTTTAAGAACATAGAGACTCTATGGTACTGAGAGGTTGCAATCGTAGCCTATCTTGGCCATAATCCCCATTGCAGCAATAACGAGATGTGAGGTAACAGTTATAAAAATTGGATGACTTCAAAGAGACATATACAAATACAACCTACCCTTTATAATACCTAATTGAAAAAATGGATGCAATGCAAGTCCTTGTATCAATAATGTTTGATAGATAGTAAAAAACTAGAACAATAAATTCCATATAAAAGTGGTTAGACTTAAAATGATAAGGAAAATTAAAAAATGCTAAAGAAAATGTCAACTAATACAAAACTTACAAGGATGAGGCATATTCACAACTTTTGCAGTCGTGCCATGGATATCTGCACTAGAAGCAACTCATAGTATTAGTGTACATACAAGACAATATGGGAGTTCATTATACCCAACAACTTGTGGTGTTGTTGTTTGTGTTGGCTCTGTTGGACCCTGCAATTAAGATTCAAATACATTATTCAATAAGATTAATTGTGCAACATAATGAAATATTGAAAACTGTGTTACCTTATTGATCTTTGATTTGTCTCGAGAATAGATTAATATTCTCTACTTAACAGGGCCAACCACGTGAAGGTGGAATCTCATTTGGCCCCTCCCCCCCTAACATCACTCTAAATTCCTTGTTAGCATCTAACATTCATTCATTCTTTCATCGATTATTAAAATATAGAATTCATTCATTATCACATAACGTTCATTAACACATAACATTCATTAACATTCATTAACACACAACATTCATTAATATTCATTAACACATATCATTCATGAACATTCATTAGCACATAATTACATTCATTAACACATAAAATCAATCATTATCAAATAAGGTAGATTACAATCATTTTTTTAATTTTTATTTTAAGCTATGTAAAAACTAAGTGGAGCATCCTTTTCTTCATCATTTCCCCCATCTTAAGTTGTTCTGCCCTCTGCTCATGATCTCGATGTATGTTTAGTCCTATACAGAGGACGAGGACACTAAACCAAAGGGGGCCCATCTGCAATAACAAAGAAATGGGTTAAATTGAAAAAAAAAATCATTGTTACAAGTATTTCATTAATTTAAAGAGCATAACTGTGGCGCTCTTTACCTGATGGGGCGGCATCATCTTCCACATCATTTTGTCTAGCCTCAACCTCAACATGTTGAACACCCTCTAGATCCTCTGGAGTTGAAATACGAAAGGTTACATTGATCAATACACCAATTGCAATTAAATTTGTTTAAAGGAATAACAATGGTCCTCTTTACCTGATTGGGGAACATCACGTTCCTGATGTTGTCTACCCGGATCATGCTCCACTTGGTCACCACTGACTATATGCTCTAAAATATTAACAAAAAAGGTTACATTAATTACTACACTAATTATAATTTAATTAAGATGTTTAATTGTATTAATAATTACACAAAAAAATTGAATAGAAAATGAATACCTCCACTACTGGAATGCACATCCGGACTTTCATGTCCAGGTTGTGTTCTACAATTAACAGGCTCCATTCCAATGTCATGTGCATTGTTATCATTTCTTTCTTATTTAAAAAGAATATAGTCACTTTATGTTGGAACTTAACATCAAATAGATTATTGGTAAAGTATTTAAATTGAAATCATTTTCATTTAGCTTATTTACCTTTGTGATGGATGCTTCAGAATCTAATGTTTGCCCACTCAATTCTCGTAGTTGTTCAGCCACAGCTGTATAGCCTTGCTGGTAGGAAATTCTCTTGTCATCTTTTGTGGGCGCTCTATTGGATTTAGAGCCCTGCATTTTTGCTTAGTATCGTGAATTTTGCTTGTATTGTTTGATAATAAAAAAATTGTTTACAATATATAAATATTTTGATGTGATATTTCATTTACTGATTCTTACAATTTGTGCGGCAAGTTTCATATAACCACCAGAGCCGAGTTTGTATTGCCCATGCTTTTCTTTTCTTGTCTCGGTTGCCTTTGACGTGTCACTCAGCTATGAAAAGTTTGAAATATGTAGATTATATAAATATAAAGAGTAACTAGTACATAATTACATTCTTACTAGTATCACATACCTTCTGATGGCGTCTAGTGGTGTATTTCCTTTTTTCCTTTCAATTCTCTCCTTCGCATCCAAAATTAGCTCCTTATACTCCCTCTTTGGAATCATAGGGGGAAGCTCATACTTTACGTTCTTCTCTAAATGTGTCTTGTATTGGTCCCTCACATACTTTAGATATGTGCCAACTTTTTCAAGGAGCTTGGTTTTGTCAAATGTGTCATTTTCGAACAACCCAGCCATACGGTTTGTGAGTTCATCTTTTAACATTTTTTCTTGGTCATTCCACCTTTAAAGCAAAAACAAACTTGTTAGATTCATAAATAAATTGAAGCTAGCTTTGATATAGTTAAAAAAAGGATCAAAGGAAAACTATTCTAGCAATGATATGAAATCAAAATAGTGGATTACGGTTAGGTCACATATGATGTTCCACCTTTTATGTATGGTGGGCCCACATATTTGCAATGCAATGTCATTAAATTTTTTATAAAAAATATCATTTCCTGCAAAAAAATCATGGGATCATTAGTCCCAAATGAGTAATCAGTAAGTAAATTACTGTCATGCCCAAACTTTTGGGCAAAAACACAAACAACAATTTTTTTTTTGATCACTTAAATATATGCAATCTATGCTTAAATAGATGTGACCGCTTAACAAGTTGTTCCAAATGAATTCTTAAATGAAATTAAAATGGGTTCCTAAGTGAGCGATGAAATAGAAATTAACTAGAAACCTTATGGTTTCAATAAAACTCATAGGCGATAGAATAAGAATATTACTTACGTAACAAATACGATAACACCTATTATCAAGCGGAACAATTAATTTAAAAATCAATAATAAATTCACTCAAATGCCCTTTCAATTTTAGTTGCGAAATATAATACTTAATTAGACCAACTTTTACTACTTAGACATTAATATGTTTACTTGATTCAATAATTATTCATCTAGGTAGAGGTATATCAGGCATTCCCCATTACATTGGTATTGTAACTTCTTCTTTTATAACTTAATTAATTTCTTAAATCTATTAATTCAATATTAACACGATTTGCAAGGTATTAATATTAATTATTAGAGCAAATAAATTTAAAGTGCCAAACGTTAATGCGTTAATTAATTTATTCAATATAAGGTTCCATCAGGGTCAAATAAGTTTGCAAGGTCAAGATCATTGACTAAAAAAAGAATAATGTATTACACCACTACAATATCCTCTTAAAATACATATTTATTAACTTGTATTAAATTATTCCATTTAAATATAAATACCATTAAAATCTCTAAAATGTAATTATATAACTTACATCAAGATGTTGTATATTACTCCTCCCATCATTAAATATTAATGTTTATTAATCGATATTTGCATTACCTCTTGGTTTAAATTTAATCAATCTATTAAATACATTTCCAATCATAATCTTTTTTAATGAAACTTCCCAACTATGAGAATAACAATGCTATACAATAATTAATTCCCACACAAAACTACCCCCAAAAAATAATAACTTGAATAAATGGGAATTTCCCCATTTCAAATTTTAGAGAGAAGTCCTTCCCCCCCCCTCCACCCACCACTTTTATTATTAATAAATCTCAAACTCCTCCCCCAATATTTTATTCTCTTAATAAAAGCATATGTGGGTATAACCCTATTTAGGGTTTCCCTTTTTGCCATAAAAAAAAAAAGAAAACTAAACTATTCTAATCTATTTTTTTTCTTTTCTTTTACCATCTCCCAAACCCTAAGTCGAATTTAGGGTTCCTCCATGAAATTTCATGGTGGATGGTTTGTTGTAGTTATGAACCGAGATGTGGCGGCGCAGAGAGGCGAAAGAGGAGGCGAAGGGTCTACGTGCCGAGAAGGGGGGTGGAGGGGGTCTATGGTTTGATGGGGAGGCCGAAGCGACGGTGGTCGCAGTGCCACCGATGGGTCGCCCCACTGCGTGGGTCGCGTCCCGCACAAGGGGTGCAACCCACTGTGAGGGTCGTGGCCCACACAGAGGCTACGACCACTGTGCGGTCGCGGCCCACAACGGCCCCTTTTTTTTTATTAAAAGAAAAATACAATTTTTTTTGTTTAATTAAATTTTATTATTATTATTTTTTGTGTTTTTAAAAACAACAATATATATATATATATATATATATATATATATATATATATATATATATATATATATATATATATATATATATATATACTCTCTTTTTTGTATATATTCAAAAACTCAGTATTAAGAATATTTTGATAGAAAAATGCATGAGGGTAAGTTTATTAAATGACCAAAATACTAAGAATGTATATTTTTTTTTTAAATTTAATTTCTAGCATATTAACATTAAAATATATATGTGTATATATTTTAACAACAACCTATTCATTCCTTAATTTCCAGATTAGTATTTTATCATTAAATTTATATGTTTATACATTAATATAGCTAAGTAGTCATTCTTTCTCTTAGCATTAAATAATGTACATACTTCATTGTTTATATCTATTTAGCTACCTTTTGTTTTAAATAGTTTTAAATGGATTTATTTATTTCCTGCTATACAGTATTTCAGCTGCAACTTAATTTTTTTTTTAGATATCATTAAATCAACAACTTCAAGTTAAATGCAAGATTAAAACCATTTCTTAGAATGACTATTATTTTGTGAGCATAACTAAAGATATAAGGGGGTACTTTCATTTCTTTTCTTAATTATAAGACATTAAGACAAATGGATGATTGCTTTTGGTTTTATTTTTTTACAATACAAGCATCTAAAACCAACTACATTTCTTTTTGAAATAGATAAATGACATAAATAATTAAAATTACAGCAGCATCTAAATAGTCTAGAAAACACTTAAATACATTTCATTTTGTACAATGCAAAACTGATAATCATCTAAAGTCTATTTAACTATATTAGCTTTTGACATAAATAAACAACTAGGACTAAATGGTTATTTTTATTTTACCAACTTTTCTGCTTTCCTACTCCCTAAATACTTTCATTATATTTTTTTTTTGAATAAATGACAGAGATAAATAAAAGACAGCATCATAATACACTCTAGATAACACTTAGAAATATTAAAAAAAAATGCAGAAACTTTTAGTCCCCTAATACACATTTATCCATTACTTTGCAAATTTCAACTTAAGGAGATGCATTGCTTCAAGTAAAATCTGATTTTAATATGTCAACTATTACAAATGGGTAAATACCCAACTAGTCCCTTATTTCAAATAGATGTGGACTTAAATAAAATAAATACATTTCTTCTTACAAAATAAATACAACATGGAGCTTCTCATTTACATTTCTGCAACTAAAATATAATATCACATTTCTTATTCTTTTTCTGCAACTCAAGTAAAGACAACAACTCCTAGTTTTCTCTCTCTTTTTTTTTCTTTTCCAAGCAACCTGCATACAAATATTTAAGGCTATGACCATGGAGAGCTCACCTCCTAGCCTAGGCTTACTAGAAGCCACCCCCAAGCTTGGAGAACCAAGCCCTAGACAGGTTACACACAAGCCAACATAAACAAGCAAGGGAGACACTCAACAAACACTTTCCCAACCAAGGCTAAACTTCATCACAAAATGTGATGTTTTTACAAGGGTGGAAGTGGACCAAATACCTTGAGGAGACTGCAAGAAAGGTAGATCACAAGCCATCTCATGGCATCCAAAAATACAACATAAGTCCATTAACCCCACATCCTTATGCCCCCCAAAGGCATACATGACATACTTTCTCCCCTTATGACCCCCAAATGCATAAACAAGGCTATGCAACAAGGGTTACATAAACAAACTCTTGAGATCACTCTCATATTGAGAGCCTCTCACTCTAAGGCTGTCAAACTCCTTCCACCCCCAAGACCATCCTACTCTCCCAAGAGTAGAAGACCTTGGTTACTCCCAAATCACAAAAGAAATGCATAAAAGGAATAAAAGAAAGATCACATATTATTTTCACAAAGGAAGGGAAAACAAGAAGACAACATTTACATACAAACAATCTTTTAAACATAAGTATGCAACATGAAAGGAAGAAGATGAACCAACCTTCAATCTACCCAAAGATTTGCTAGATCTAGTTTGAGGATGAGCAACCCAATTCCACAATACTTTCCTCTAACACTTAGCCAAAATTCTCCTAAAACAATTCTTTTCAAAATTGCAAGATCTCCAAAAATTGAGAGTGTGTGATTAACTCACTAAGTCCCTAATCCTTGCCTAAGAAGGCCTCTCTCACTCTTCCCAACCCCTTGGATAGAGTGAGAGTTCCCTATTGGTTGGTCTTCCCAACCTCTTATAGGTTACTAAAACTGGAAAGAGAAAAGGTAAGAGAAGGTGGGGAATAGAGACTGACATAAAAAGGAAGGTTATCTAACCTAGGTGGAACCATCTAAGTTGAATTTTCGCTCATCTTGGGAAAACCACTTTTTGGGGTGACTAGACAGTCACATGGGAGTAGTCACATGTTTAAAAATACCCCTAACCCATAGGTATACCCTATGGACCTTAGGAAAAATCCTTAAACTACCCCTAGGAGTCCATTTGACCCCTTAGAAACCCATCTGAAGTTAACCTTCGGGTCAAACCTGAGTTGACCACCCAAAGACTCTCTACCCAAGGAAAATTTGGGAGCACACCCAAATATTTGAAAAGGGTTTTGGTTAAAACAACTCCCTCCAAGAGACAAGTCAAAATCAATGACACTAATCAGCACATGTGTCAAGTGACACAATAAAATACATTACAAAATTACACATGGAAATTGTCTCTTGTTGGATTTAAACAAATCAATAAATTACACTTTAACACACATGCAACATTTACTTTCGCAAATAAAATACAATACATACGGGGTGTTGTCTCTCCAAATAGACAACCCCTGGTTTTACGAACGTACATAGGTCTAGGTTTGGTTCTCCATAATGTTTCCATGGTCATATGGATAATTTCCCTATGCATCTCAATTACACATTAGTAATTCCCAAATAACCTCATATAATTTTAAACATATAAATAAGAATACAATTCAATCACTCTACATACAATTGCCATCATACAAATCAATTTACCATATATCCAAAGCAATCCACATAAACAATTATCACAATCCTCATAAATTTCATCCATTCATAAGATATGCATCATACTTCTAACATCATAATAAAGTTCTGCAATTTTAGATATAGCTGACATACGTCAGATCAAGATTATCCAATCAATGGATCATATAGGATTTCAAATCCATAACACATCAAAATGTACACCACAAGGTGAAATGATTATGTAACTTGGTTCAATTACTTTTCTCACCAATCTATCTGTCTAACATAGCCCATCCTATTGAATTATAGCATTTATTAATAGGGTCAACCATGGTCAACTAAGTTAATCAAAGCTTGATTGGGGAGGGGCCCTACAATTACAATTAGACTATATATAATAATAATTTTTAAGTACCTGGAACCTTCTATATCTTTAAGGGATCAATTCTTTGTCACTCACCACCAATGTGGCCTGCAACGTTCCCATACTAGCAATACTGGAAGATCCAGAAAATGATGGTATGTTATCAGCAGTAGTCGCCTCTAGTGTATCCTCATGTGCATCTCCTACTAAAGAAAATGAATCCACTATGAAATGCCCCCAAGAAAGAACACTTCAAGGGAAATAAACACAATGAAAGAGAGAGCAAAAGAGGGATCTACCAATAGTGGGCGGGTAAACATGACGTGCAGTAGATGATGTTTGCATGTTGCGTGTTGTCGACATTACAGTCGGCAATACAGGTGGGGCTAACCTCGGATGAGGCGGCGTTTGCATAGGAACATTGACATCACCTACAGAATAATACATTAAATATATAAAACATTAAATATATGAAAACTACAAGAATTGTAAACAGGGATGAACCTTTATTAAGAATTGTAAAGAAAGATGAACCTTTATTAAGTGTTTGATGCTAATCTTAATGATACAATAGTATGAAGGAGGAAAAAGGTAGGTAAATTTGTGACAAGAGGGCAGTGTAAAGGAAGAAGGAAGGATACACCTCGAAGAACACTGTAATGTATTATGGTTTTGTAAAATCAATAAAATTTTGTGTTTTGGAACTTGTTAATTGCAATTTGCATGACAGTCACGTTTCATGCACTGTTTCAAGTTTTTTCTCATCAAGCAAATAGATTAAAAATGTCTAATCAAGGATTGGAGGGTGAAGTGTAATTAATTAACTTTTTTTTGTGCTAAGTTAGAGCAATGGTCATGAAGAATGAGGAGAGTTTGAATTGTTTTTCTCTAAACTGTCCAAAACCCTCAGTTATGGGTCAGTCACATGGGTTTGTTAATATCCATTGATGTAGTCATTGAAAAATTCTTAAATTTTGGATTCCTATTGTCAACACAAGTATCTTTCATATTGAATTGTTCTTATGTTGAATGGTTGTACAAATGTCAAGAAAACTAGTGCCCTAGTAGACTGAGACAGAGTTTTCCCTGTTTTGTTGAGTGATGTCCAATGGGTTGAAATATGACTTTTTTTATTAAATAAGGTTGGAACAACTCTAAAGAACCTTCCCCAGTATGATGGACATTGATCCTAAGGTGTTGAGGCACTAAAAATGGCATGAGTACATTGTTTATGGGTTGCAAACTATGTTTGAATATCTAATATGTTTGAGACAATATCAAGTATGATTTGTTTTGGGTGCTCAAAGTGATAAGCCAAGAAAGTTTCAATCTACTTGTTTGATCATGAAAGTGACAATGAATGGTAGTTTGGGTTCCTTTTTTTGCATTTTGGAATTTGTAAGGATTCTACGAGTAAGTGCAGATTATGAGTACTTGGGAAGTTGGAGTAGAGATGAATGAGATGAGGATAGTGAAATAAAAATATTGGAGGACATGGTTAAGTATATGTTAAGGTATGATGGTTGAAATACTTGGTATTTTCACAATGTTAAGGCTATCATGGAGTTGCTTGAACATGTAACTTGTCTTGTTGGAAGTTGAGATCAAGTATAATGTGAGCTCAAGTAGAATGTGATGAGATTTAAAAGGAGAGAGTATCATATAGTGAGAGGTGAGTTGAGAGTGAAGAACAAATCACAGTATGAAGCTCTCAAAAATTATAAGTGATAAGGGAGAGGTTGATCCAAGTCAAGGATCTATAAAAAGGATGTGTTGGGGGTTTGTTGAGAACAAGTTAAGGGATGTGTAAAGGGGTTTGTTTTCCCTAAGGTATGAATGATCAATCATGAAGGGCATCAACTAGATCCCTCTACATCAACTACATAATAAATATATGATCAATAACACTAGCATTAAAAAAGAAAGTTCACAAGTCCAAAGAAGGAGTAGTTTTAATGTATAGAACATGGTCATCACTTGAACTACCTTCAATACCCTGATCATGGCCACCAGGTCGATGAGGACGCATAAAATCTTGTAAAAACAACACGTACATATTTTAGTTAATGACATAAAAGAGAATAAAATACAAATCATTATTGAACATTTGTTATAACTAAAGCTTTCATTACTGATTACATGCAATTTTTGTATTGTCTAAATCAATTGTTGCACCCTCTCTTTTATTTCATCGGTCTGAGGGCTCATGGATGCCAAAGCAAGAATCTCTCTACTAATTTTTCTAACACACTTTTTCATCATTTCTATAGGGTTTGTGGTAAATGCGATGTCATCATCACATAATATTATTGAGTCCACATCCCTATAGAGGTTCTGAGATAGTGTAGGTCCCTCCCTTTCCTCGAACATTCGTTTGTGACAAGAATACTATTAACACTATCAAAATTACTCCAAAACACTCAAGAAAATAACATAATAATTGTAGTGTCATAAAATTGTGATCCTAGCAATTTATGACTACATAATGTCCTCATGCATGCGAACTCTAATTCTCTAGCCTGATCGGAGATTGGAGAGTGCTCAGATTTTGAAAACTGCTTCTTCCTTGGCCTCCACATCACTTTGTCCACACTCTACCCTGGAGACAAGGGTAGGATAGGGGCATGGTGCCCCTGTCCCCCCTTGGACAGGGGTGTGGTGCCCTTGTCCTCCCAGGATAGGGGCGTGGTATCCCTATCCCTGCCCTATTTTGGGTTAGAACCTTTCTAGTGCAAGCATTGTGTGTTATGTAATGAGCGGAGAATATCCCCGATGTCAGCCTGTGACAAAATTCAAATCCTTCAAACATATATTTAAGGGACATTCATCCTCTCATTTGCATAAGTTGAAGTTCAATAAGGTGGATAGGTCGAAGTTGGATGTGTTCAAGCGATCAAACATTCAAGCATTCTTTTCCAGCATTGAGCATTCTCAAGTCTCCCTTCAAGGCTAGGTGTTGCATTCAAGTCAAGGATTCAACCATTGAAGAGGAGATTGCTTTCAACATTCAATTCCACACAAGAATTTCTATCAACATTGCTACTACAACCTCTATTGAGGTGATTTACAATTCAGTCTTTCATTTACATCTACTTGAAAGTACTTTCTTTCATTATTTGGTTAATTCCAAAACTGGGGTTTGACCTAAAGGAAAACCCCCAATCCCAACACATTTCCCTCTTTTTTGTGTGTAGGTTGCAGGTGTGCAACTATACTTTTAGATTTGGGCTTCATTTGCAGAGGCAGAAAAACCCTTTTCGTTTCCTAGATTTTTTGGAGGATCGTGTACATTCCCGCCACGGTCTAGACAAATTTTCATCAAATTTGCAGGGTTTCTTCGTCTCGATATTTAATTGTCAAATTCGGGTGCACAGCTTCATCCCATATTCAGATCTCAAGTTATAATCGATTCTTTGTCACTTTTGTACTACATAATTCAATCAATTCCCCTTTCTAAATCAAACAAAAAGGGAATAAGGGGATCATCATAAAATCCTTAATTCATTTAGAAATCAATCTATCATCTTTGTGTGGATATTGGATCTAGTGAATTACCTCTTATATCCCTAATGTAATGGTAAAAAGTTCTTGAAGGATAATCAATAGTGAAACTCTCATCTCTGTTTGAGGGAAAGGGTTAGTTTTCCTCTTGATCTATCACTCATCATTTTCCCACCATCACAATAATGTAACAATTTGCTTCTATCTAATTTGTACAATTACAATGAGGTTTACCTACTCAGTAGAAGTGTCAGGACCTATATCCCTATTTGTGCTATGTGACGAATCCATGTAGCCCTATGACAAAGAAAAAATATAAAAACGTTAGCGCAATGAAACCAATAGACTTAGCAAAATAAAATAATAAAATGGTATAATGGAGTCATTAATTGGAGGTTTGTTTAAATGGTATATAGTATGTACCACCCCCATGATAGTAACTTTGTTTGTATCTATACGATTCAAATTGTAATCGATTAGCAACTCTTCCCTTGCACTTATTGATTTTATCGCACATACGAATACATGATTTCCCTCACGCACCTCAAAATGCAATTGGGTTGCTTATTAGTTGACCCAGGTCGTGTACTATTTATAAAACTTGCAATATTCCTTGTTGCTTTTGGCCTTCCATCAATGTATACAGCCACTCGTTTACTTTGATCATTATCTTTTTGTTGTATATAATTTGTTGACAGTGCATACCTACACATACTTTTTTTATATCAAACAATCTGCATCCAATTTTTGTAATTGTAACAAGGTTTGACATACTCCATCAATTCAACAACTTTGTTGTAACAGACGTTTATGTCGTCCATGGAAAATAGGCCCAAACCATGTAACAATGAAGGTGCTATGCGATATATCCTCTCGTTAACACAAACATCAGTGTTTATTGGAGGAAGTTCCTTGGGTACCCATTGTTTCTATAGATGTTTGTACCTCAAGGGAACCTCGATGTCACCTTTGGTCTCATCATCATAAGAACATGACCCCCCCCTTGAGAAAGGAAAAATTCCATGCGTTTATTGAATTTTCTTCTAATATTTTGACCTCTAGTTGATCTCCCTATTTTAGATCTACTACATGTATCACTTTCATCTTCTATTCTTGCATTTTCCTCACTTGAGGAAGACACATCTACAAATACCTATTTGGTGATACCTGCACTCCATCAAATGAGAGAGTTAGTTGGTAATGAGAGAGATATTTTGCAAATGAGGGTAATGTTGATGAAGAAGTCGACCCTAAAGTTGATGTTGAGATTAAAATTTGAATAAGTCCAACTGGGGCCTCAAGTGTTGATAACTGTATTAGATTTGTTGTTAATGTCAAGGTTTTAAAAACTGAGGAAGTTTGTTTTCCTAGTAATTTTTAAAAAATAAACTGTTTCTATAGGGTGTATTGACTTATACTTGTTGATCCATGAGACTGTGCAGGATCCTCATCAAAGGGGTTCAGGTTCCTACATATGTAATTAAACTATCTTATGTTAGCTAAAAATTACATGATATGTATACTAAAATTACATAGCACACAACATGAACAATATGTAGTCATCATAATCATTGTATATTTTTTTATTCCTTACCTTTACTTTATGTAGACTGTGCAGGATCCTCAACTAGGGTTGGCGATGTCTGTAGTCAATTACCTATTTCCATCAAGGGTGGTAGCATCACACAAAATATATACATGAAATCAGCACCAACAATTGAGCACCATATGCATTACATTTGTAATTTGATAAACAATAAATACATATGTATCATAAGCATCACATATATATCATCATATATGTAATTAAGCATCATAAGCATTACATATGTATCATCATAAACATGTAATCCATCAAATATATATCATAAATCACCATCCATCACATAGCTAGTAAACAATCCACATAATGAATTAATTATGTAAACATATAAGTCAAATAAATTTCTATCAAGAAATCAATATTAAATAGATAATATACTAATTGCATACCTCATACATTTCATTCATGTCATTGATCTTCTTCTTCATCCAACTCATCATCATCATCATCATCATCATCATCATCATCATCATCATCATCATCATCATCACCGTCATCGTCATTGTCATCATCATCGTCATCGTCAGCACCATCATCACCATCACCATCACCATCACCATCACCATCACCATCACCATCACCATCACCATCACCATCACCATCACCATCACCATCACCACTACCACCACCACCACCACCACACCACCATCACCATCCTCATCAACATCATCATCATCATCATCATCATCATCAAATTCTTCTTCTTCATGAACATTTCTGTCAGGAACATCATCGACTAATTGTCGATCGTGATCATCATCTACATCATCTTCTACTTCTTCGATATCTTCTTCTTCCATCACATTATACTTTATCGACCTTCCTCTTGGATCATGTCTAACAACAAATGACCAACCCGATTTATGTGGAACCTCTGAGTAAAATACCCGCTCATCCCCAATTGGCTCAAACGACCTTGCATTAACTATTGTAAATCCATTATCATGTTCAATAACAGTTCTATCGGGATCATTTTTATTCAGTCATAGCCTGTACCATTTGACAACGAACATAACTAATTTGAAGGAATTAAAGTTTCTCTATATCATCCAAAATTCCATAGTATCGATTTTGAGACTCTTGAGGATGTATGTCGTTTCTAGATGAAATATTGGTCACCTTAAAGACTGCAGTTATCCCAGAATCACAAGTTTTCTTCGTGTCATCAAACTTTTTGATGTGAAATTTATGACCATTGAAGCACACAACGTTGTGGTGTTTGACCTGCAATATGTCAAACATGTAAAAATTATTGCATCGTGAGTTGATAAACATATGGGTGATTAATAAATTTATACGTACCTGTTTATCACTTAAACCATATGCTAAATCAATTTCCCTTTGCGTAACATTAGAATCTTCATTACAATGAGCTTCTTTAACCTATGAAGCCACACCTTCCTACGTTAATGTGTGACTAGAATGTTGACATTGTTCAATCCATACCGTCATCCAATCAAGATTGTTTGCAATATACAAATGCAATGCATCCCACTCTTGACCAACTATACAAAAAATAAATAGACGACATACAACCGATTTATACTGAAGATTAAGAATTAATTAACTACAATAACATCTTATAATTACCTCTCACTTTCCTCAATCTACCTTTCCCCATCAAGTACTCCCCTTTAAATTTGTTAATGGGGTTGGGATCCCAAATGCAATCTACATGGACCTTTGCTGCAAACTTAGGAAGATATTCAATAATGTACACCATAGTCTGGTGTACCATATATCCCTCCACCATAGAACCCTCGAGATGTGCTCTTTGTCGAACCAAAGCCTTGAAAAATTTCAAGTGCCTCTCAACCATCCACATTGATCTAGTGTGTACAAGTCTACACAATTCAATCTCCTCATCTTGGTGTATGAGGTAGTGTTCTTGTGCATTGAAAAAAGTTAAAGGTAGACACTTTTGCATTTCACACATTAGATGAGGAATTTTTCTTCCAATATTTTATATCTTCTTTATGGATTTCTTTAGATGACAACCACCTACAAGAGATTCAAGACACAAAAATATATAAACGAGACTTTACAGAATAGTATACAATATATTACATAACAAGTAAAATAAATCACAAACATAATATCTATATAACAAATTGAACAAACATCACTAGTTACCTCATGTATTTTCCAAGATCATATATGACTTGCTTGACATTATTGTCGAAGTGGTCTGGGAGAGATAGAGGTAGAATGTACTGCAACATTTATAAAATGATATTTTCATTGTTTCTAACATAATACAATGAAAAGTACATGCATAGTATACAAATATATAGTAAATACACAAGAACATGAATTACCTTATTGGAGGTATGCCAATCACGTGTTTTCATCCCTGGTCTAAATTCACTTTTCTTTGATATGAGATTGTTTATGTTCCCAAAAAATCCTGTGGAAAATCGAATTTTTTGTATGACTTCTTTTATAGAATCTATTTTTTGCTCCGTTAATAACCAAGGAAGGGCACTTATATTAATCTGGTCTCAATTTCTATTTGATTGAATGACATTTTTCATTGCATGATTAGATTCCTAAATGTCACTACAAATTTAGATAATTTTTTCTTTGTCACGCCTTCCATCCAATATTTTCCATAATGCCTCTGTTATATTCTTTCACAAATGCACAATTTGTAGCTTCTTGTAGTAGGGAAACCTACTAGATTGTCTGGGAACAAATGTTTAGTCCCTTTGGAATGTGGTCATCCATGCCTTGACGACCTTCACGATCATCAATTACATCATCAATAAACAAAGCACAATAGAAAAATACAAATTCCAAACATAAACCATTAGATGGAATGACATTACCTTGATGATTAATTCTATTATATTCCAACTTCCATAGGTGAGGTATCGTTCTTTGTGGCTTTGATGTAGTCTCTTCTTTCCCATTGAAAATATATTTTTCAGTATTCTGATACTTAAGATTTTTGTGGAGGAAGTGCCTATACTTATCAAAGACCTAGTTTCCTAAACTTTTTGAATGACGAGATTTCATCTTTGGACCACAAACTAGACATGCAAATTTTCCCTTTGTTTGAAGACCTACAAGATAATGTATAATTCAATTAAATATATAATTTTTTATAATTATAATTATTATGCGCAACTTGAACACTATAACATACCACAAAAATGTGCTAGCCCTGGGGCATCATGTATTCTCCATACAAGCTTTGCATGGAATTGAAATTGGCTTTGTCATATTGATCTAGAGACGCCGTACATGGTGACACCATTCCATAACTCCAACAACTCGTCGATAAGAGGCTCAATATATACATTCATATCTTTAACTTGTCACTTACCTAGTTGAATGAACACAAACATTACATAATTATTATGACCATTTTACTGCAATATTTATAATTAAATGTAGATGACTATTAAATAATAAAATACCTGGAACAATCATTGCCAACATTATGTACTCCCTCTTTATTGACATCAATGGAGGAATGTTATTGTTTAGTGATCCTTGAGAATGGAATGAACTCATAATTTTAGTAATTCACTATGTTACAAGTAAGACAAAATTACTTGGAGAAGTGAGGACACGTTTGAATTTTATAAGGTGTCTAGAGTTTCTTCCTAGAGGGGATCTTACTAGTATATTGATAATAGTAGATTATTTATTAGAGTTTTTTCCTAATTCAGTTTTCCACAAGGTAAATCTCTTGCATTATGTCCTTCTCATGTGGTGTTTCTTTTATATCTAGCATGTAATTGCTAACTAAATTTCCAATTTGAACCAATTTATTTGATTCAAGTCCTCCTGAGGTAAATGCCATGATATTGGACAAAATGAAAAAATAATCAAAGCCCAGGTTCCTAGCAAAATGAGTAAATAATTTCATCCCACAGCAAGCACAATCCACATTTATAAACTGCAAATTTACCAAAAATCAAGGGGGAAAATGCTTAAAATTGTATGATAAATATTCGAAATTAATAAACCAAGTTGACGATTTGTTGACATAGCCAACTCCATGCTAGAAGAATCCATGGTAGTAGGCAATAGATGGTTGAGGAACTCTGAATAAACCCTAAAAATGGTTGATACTCTTCACAGACATATTCAATGCCCAATACAACACCAAAATGCAAGAACAAACAAAAGATGATCTCACGGAAGCAAACTTAAAAACTGTTACACCACAAATATCGTCTATGTAAAATGCAGAGAGTAGCTACCAAAATCAAGGAATGTAGGAATGCATATAACCATTAGAAAGTGCAAGATTGCAGACAACGTCACATACCAAGTTATCGTGAAAATCTTAAGTGCCCTGAAAATGCGAACACAAACAACCAAGTTGTCGCGAAAATCTTAAGTGCCCTGAAACTACGAACACGAATAGTCAGTGGATAAAAACCTTATAATTAATAATAAATTCCCTAAAAATTCCAATCAAACATAATTTTCAGAACCCATAGCCAAATAAAATAAAAGCCCACCTGCAGGAGTTGCGTTAGTTGAGTAACCATGCACTGCCAGCCGTTAGAATTCACAAACTCTACCCATGCATTAGCCGAGTTTTGTCTGACACTTCTACATTATTTACTTGTAAGTTTTCTAACATATTATGAGTATAAAAGCATTGGCTTTAAACGAGTTCATAATAATTGTGCATTCCATGTTCTTAATTGCATTGTGGTTGTGGTTAATTATCCACATGTGTAATGTCATATTTAAGTATGTATAGCAAAAACTTCATGTTAATGAAGTGTCTAGTAGAATTTTCATGTTGATTATGGATCAACAAATCTATGAGTGAAGTATATATCTCATTTCATTAATCTTGGATATACAAGTATAATTATATCAATTTGGATACACCCTTTTATAATCAAGGTCATAATTTGTGAATAAATAGATTATAAGTGAATCAAAAATTCACAAATATAATATTTAGTTCTCATAATGTGTCTCTAATGTCATTCAAGTCTAGTTCCCGATATTAATTCTCATACTTGTTGGTGGGTTGGATGATGAATAACCAAATGATGATATCTTAATCATTAGTAGCATGGAGTGTTAGAGATATGTTACACATCACAATATGATAGATTACCATGATCAACATAATTGTCATGAAGAAATAAGTGCACATGTGTGCTATCGTTTTAAATGAGCTATATCTCATTTCATAATATTATAGACATAAAGATGGAATGCATCATAATAACAAGTTACAACATAATAAGTGAGATATGAGAGATCCATATAGGTACGTAATTATTATTAAATTATTCATCTTGTGTATATTGGCCCAATTAACTTCTACTTTATCAAGTAGGCATAATGACCATAATTTCTTACTGGTTAACTCTATCATATAATGAATACAAAAGGTTCAAGAGTTCAAATTTAAAATAGTTTATATACAAACTATCAAAACAACTAAGTTTGATATGGTAACTCAACACAATCATTAAAAGTTAATCATCATAAATAACAATCAAGAGTAATAATCATAAGTGAATACTAGGGAATACAACATAGTCAATTTGCAAAAGAATGAACATTCATGAGGTGCAAATTCATTCAAATCAAATGTATATAAGACTAGCAATTGCACTTTTGGTGTTCAATGGGTAATGCTGAAAAGGTTTCGAAGGTTGATTAGGAAAAAAATTGATGTATTGTTTTGCATACATGTGTGTAGTACACAAGGTTAATTAGTGGGCCCTTCAACAAATGATGTTGTTTGTGCAACAAAGTTTTCAATGGAGAAGCGATAATTTTAAATCAACTATAGATCCACTTGTAGGGATCCAAAGATTATTGAAAATCATAATCAGGATCATGTTATGTTTGCAATAGAGATATAGAGGGAGAAATAGAGTTGGGAAGAGTGAGAGAGAGATGGGGTGAGAAGATAAAGGTTGAGATGGAGGAGAGACAGACAGATAGAAATGGAAGAGATAAATACATATAGATATAGAGAGTGGGGGAGAGATAAAAATAGATGGAGATATAGGGAGAGGTATATGGGGAGATAAAGATAGAGAGAGATAGGGAGCTAGAGAGATATAGTGAAAGAGAGAGATATGAAGGAAGCAGGAGAGGGAGAGATAGAGAGATATAGATAGTGAGATATAAGGAGATAGATAGATAGAGGAGGGGGAGAGAAGGGGAGAAGGGGAGATAGATCAATATATAGAGAGGAATATGGATAGGGAGAGAGGGAGAGATATAGAGAGATAGGAAGAGATAGAGAGATAAAGACAGAGAAAGATATGGATAGAAAGAAATAAAGAGAGGAGTGAGAGGGAGATAGAGAGAGAAATAGAGATACAAGAGTGATAAAGATACAAAGTATGAGAGATGGAGAGAGAGAGAGAGAGAGAGAGAGAGAGAGAGAGAGAGAGAGAGAGAGAGAGAGAGAGATGGAGAGATGGATATAAAGAGATATAGAGGAGTGAGAAAGAGATATAGAGCATGATAGATGGACCAAACAAAAGAGTGAGGTAGAGATAATAAAGATATAGAGTAAGGGGAGAGAGAGATAAATAGAGATAAAGATATAGAGTAGGAGAGATGGAGGGAGAGATCAAGTTAATTCTATAGAGAGGGAGTGATATAAAAAAAGATATAGATAGATAGGAGAGGTAGATAAAGCCAAAGATATATGGATACAAAGAGATAGAAAAGAGAGAAGGAGACAATAGAGAGAGAGAAATATAGAGTAAGATTCATGGAGTTAATAAGAAAGAGATGTAAAGATATAGATAGAGAGGAGGTGGAGATAGCGAGTTAGAGATAGAGTGGGTATGAGTAAGAGAAAAAGGTGACATAGAAATGGGAAATAACTCTTGTAAGAACAACGGTCATATGAAATATTATATGAAAGGTTCTCTTCCCAAGTAAAGTGTAGGATTAAGAGGTGTTTGGTAAGTGGCATATCAATTACAATAGTCCAATTCAAATGAGAGCGCAAGTTTAAAGAGATCTCTTTTTCCGATAGATCGGTTTCTCACATCCCCTCCATTGTGGATTCTATTAGATCATAGACTACAAACATTGATTAAATACATTAAAAAATAATTCAGTAAGGAAATTTGCAATTTTTGTCTTTCATTTTTTTGTTATTAAATATCCAAAATGAATTGAATAAATATTACAAATAAAGGTTTTGTTGCTTCCCAAAACCAAGGATTGGAAACCAAATAGTTTTGCCACTTCTCTTAGTGGTTTCAAATTAGTTTTGGCCAACAAATAGGAACAATCACTTTGATCAAGTTCCCTTGTACTTCAGGCTTCGCTAGACCTAGGTAGGTGAACCTATACCTTGAACCTAAGGCTTTTCTATAGAGTATTTAAAACTTCATGATCTTCTCTAGATGGAAAATAAATCCAGAGATTTATCAAAATACACTTCTTATCACAATCAAACAAGTGTTGGAAATTATGAATTATTTACTTGCATACAACTGCCTTGAAACAAAAATTGCTTTAGTGATAAATTTTAAATATAAATCTTACTTTTGGAAATACTTGATTAACCACTTCAAAATCATAATCAGACCAATGCCTTCACCCCTTTTCGACTTTTTATTGATTTAATTAATTGATTCTATGTATAACTCGAGAGACAGTTCTAACTTTCTCTTGAACAAGACTATCACTTCAAGGGCATCTATATGAATTATAACCAAAGTAAAAGGTTACAGATAGTCTTGTTGTTTTTAAATTTTCTTTGAAAGACCAACAAGACATAATGGAACTTGACAACCAATCTTCCACACTGATACTCGAACTGCAATTTACTTCAAATCATAAAAACATAAGAAAGCACATTGAAGAAATCTAAAGAAAATAGATTGATCTCAAGGAACTAATCAAATGATTGAACAAATAGATGTCAAAGATAAATAAAACATATTATCTTCATATAAAATAGAGAACATGAGAGAATCAAATGATAATATACTTCAACAGTGTAGCATTTTCAAAAAATAAAACTCAAAGTATTGCATTAAAAATGCCTTCAAAGATGATAATAACTTTTCTTTTGTCCCTTCTCTCAAGAAATTCTCCATATATATAAATGAGAATTATGTTTGAAAGTGAAAGGGCATACCCTTTCATTAAGACTCAAACTAACTAAAACCTAATTACAAACTAACTAACTAACTAACCTAATTGACAACTGACCTAGAAAACATATTACATAAAGCTCTTAAAGAACCACAGTTTGAATCATTAAACACAAGGGCTAACTACCCAGAATTTGACCGCACTTCTGAATATGCTCCAAATAATTCTCTGATTTGACAGTATCTGTATCAAAGATGACATCTCAAACAATGATTTCCAAAGTGAAAAGCCGCTCCATTTGTGTTGTGGTCTCCTTTAAATCAATCCCATCCATCCAAGCAACATTAAGGGAAACATTAAGAAGACTTTGACATTCAAATATCCATTTATCTTTATCCTTAATTTCCCCTCTCTGATCGACTAATGCAGGAATTTCATGTTTAATCGTGTCCTCGCATTCATGAAATTTTGTTTGCAATTGAGCGTCAATTTGTCATGTTTTACCAGGAGCTTGTTGATTTTATCACTCTTTTGCATATGTTCCTTCCAAAGTTTTCTCATGTAACTTCACACCCAACCTGTTCTTGATCCTATTGTGAGACACAGTATTGTCCATGTTCTTTTGGAAAATAGTCCAGAACTGCTCTAGATAACCCTTTAGTTTTTCAAATCTTTTTTTTAATAACAAGGAAGCAGTATCATATCTAACATTTTGCATTTGTTTGAGAATCCTTTGATTCTCCTGTTGTAATTCTTCAAATTTATTCTTCCATCTTGAGTTGTCTGGGGAAGGAAATAGGGGAACAATCTGACCACCTCTTCTTAGGACTTCTTCGTATGTAGCTTTGTATTGATCTCTCTCTCGGACCACTCTTGCCAGGTTTGTGCTCTATTAAACTTTGAAATGTCCACTCCAATGTCTGCAGAGATGATAGGATCAATCTCACCAACTTTTAACTTCATCATGTGACCAAATGCCTTGTCAACATCAATGATTTTTGGCCTTTTGTTTGGTGGGTACAAAGCCCACAACAACAAAGCTTCTTCATCTTGGTCAAATATAGAACCAATGAAAACATCATTGACTCCTTGAATATCCAATTTGAAATCTTTATTTTCAGAATGAAGTAAGCTATCAAAGATAAATGAGGCACTCATATCCCATCCTGGAAAAATTATTATTCCAGCCTCTGCTAATAATTGTTTTCCCTTTTGAGGAGTCATTGTTGACAATTTTGCATCAATGTCTTCTCTTAACCTCCTTTTCAATTCAACCTCATTTTCAAGGGTCACTTTAGGGATTGACTCTCTCAGCCTTTTACCTTTAAAATTATAAAGAAATTTTTTTAATTCTTTTTTATTTAACAAATACATCATCGAACACAAAAGCAGTATTCTCCTCCAACCTCACATCTTGGTTAATTTGCAATGTGGCCACAATTTGATCATCCTCGTTTTGTGTCTATTCTACTTCCTTTGCTTGTGACCTGGAAACAACCTCAACATCCTTGGGCTCATTTTCTGTAGTTTCTTCTTCTTCCTCAGAGTCCATCTCCCTTAGCTTTTGCCTTCTTTCTTCCAATTGCATGTTTAAATCATCAATGACAGTCTGGGCTTCCACTTCCTCCATGTTTCTAAATACATCCTCAGCCTCCAAACCAATATGAGGATTGTAGTCACATAAATCTGTCCAATTTAATTAAATGAATATTTGATATTTATTTTATTAAAAACCCACTAGCCATCAATTAATTAAATTAACATTTAATTAATTCATCTTCAAACATTCTCCTATTAATTAAGTAAATTATTCAATTTATTTTAATTAATTCATTAAACAAAATTCACAATCAATTAAATGAATAAATCCTATTTATTTAATTTAATCCCCTTTCCTCTTTTAAATAAATAATAAAATATTTATTTAAATCATTAAATCCCCCCCCCCCCCAATTGCATTCTCCTAAAAAATGCAAGTTGCACCTATTTGTTGAAATAAATGAATTTTATTTTAATAAAAGTCCTATTTTCCCTCACCCACCAAACCCACTTGCAATCCTAAATCCCCTTCTAGATTCTTCTAACCTATTCCTAATTACAACTTGGAGTCACTTCTCAAAGACTCTAAAGTCTTTGAAAAGCATTTAATGCTTTAAGTGTCCAACAAGCTAACCTCTAAAGTCTTCCAAACCACTAATGGCTCTTACATAACCAATAATGGCTCTTACATAACCATTTATGGTTAGATCCACTTGCACCCATGGTTAGGGACTTTGACCCCTAACTCAACCCTCATGTAACCCATGTGTCTCCTAAAGCATTTATTGCTTTGACCATGGTTATCCTCACTAACTCTTGCACAAGAGTTTATCCATTGGATAAAAGCATTATTCTTTGGATAATGAATTTATTCACTCAACTCAACCTTAACCTTACCTCCCAGGTTAACCCTCAGGTCATGTCAAGAATTTAATGCTTCTTCCCTCTCCCCTCAACCCCTCTCATGTTGACACTTGTCATCCTGGGATTGGGTTGAAAGTCCTCACATGGATCTTAAACCATTCAATCTCGACCCTTGTTGAGATTACGCAATCTCAACCATCCATTGCTCCATTTTACCTATAAATAGAGCTCATTTCTTCAAATCCAGATCCTTAAAACTTGTATGCATTTACATTATAGTCAATTTTAGAGAAGAGCATTTAGCATAAATCACTAATATATTGTTATTTTGGACTAAAATAAATCATTTTCATTTCATAGAATCTAATATTAATTTGTTTTACACTTGCATTTGCATAGTTAATCATTTTCAATCTTGAACCTCCAAAGGCATCCATAGTTCAAAAAGCTATTGAGAGCTACGCTCACTTGGAACTTGGAGAGGAGAGGAAAAAGGGAGGAGGAGCTACAAGCATGGTGGAAGGCATTTGGAGATGCCTTGTTGCATTTGTTGTCTTTATTAAATACTCTATTTTGCTTATAGTGTCTCTCTTGGTATGCCTGTTAAGGATAGTCTTTATTTTGTGATTTCTAACACTAACATCCCACAATTGGTTTTTGGTTTCTTGTTTTGTGTTTGTTTATCCTAACTGACATCCCTTTTTGCAGAGCATCAAGGATAATTGCCCAGATTTTGCTTCTTTTTGCAAGAATGAATATACCTCTCTGGGTCATAGTTTTTTCTTGAAAATTACTCAAACAAATTATATTCTTCTATCAACTTTCTATCTATAATTTCATAGGCTTTTGTAGAAACAATTTTAAAATCCCCAAAACTAAGAGTACCAGGTCGAAAATATTGCTTACGCAGATCTCCAAAGTGTTTCACATTGGAAACACTCAACTCCCTCACGATTTCCAAATAGGCAATTCTATCAGGAACACACTTTGGCAGCATATATGGGGTTCCTTTGAACCCATAAATTCGAAAGCATGTGAAGTCTTTGTTTACAAACCGATCACCCCAATTATGGTTTACTATCTTTCTACTATCAAATTCTTTTGGTCTCAAAAAAGCTTTGATTTAATCTAAAATAGAATAATCACATGGGACACCGTATATTCTCCAGATAGGCTTCACTATCCATTCCTCAAATTTAATATAATTGGACCTCATGAAACATGATTCCCAAATGGAAGTCCATAACTGGACTGGTTTCTCTTCACCTTCTTTGTTTCTAGTATGCAAAATTAGTTCTTTGGGCCACATTCCCCGAAATCGTTCATAAAACAACACAATGTGCATCAACAATGAATAGAATATGAAATGAGGGCTTGGATTTGCTCGTAGATCGAGAAAACCCTCATGTAGTTTATTTACCAAGTAGGAAGCATAATCAAAAGGCCTGGGTTCATACATATAAATATTAGAGGCCAAGACCATAGGTCCAATGTTCATTAAATTAGGAACCTCCACAACGCCCAATTGCTCGCAAGACATGTAGGTATATTGAAAATAGTGTCTAAAAAGGTCAATGTTGAAAGGTGGCCCATCCTATTTTGTAAGCTTCCTTGGCTCTTTCCTATGAATGGCCAACTTCCCATCCAAATATGCAGTATCCATTCACTTGTATTCTTCTTCCAATTCTCCAAAAGACAGTGGCATGTCAAAACTAGTCTCCAGATTAAACACTTCATTAATAGTACCTTCAGAAAACCTTATGAATGGATCCCCACCTATGGACCGAATACATCTTCCCACTGAGTCATAATTTCTAACCAAGATCTCCAAAACTTTCAAATTTACAAAAACATTAGGAACAATTAGCTTTCCTAAGTTAGTTGACCATGGGTTGCAGAGGGGTATTTCCTTATTCCTTCTTAAATAATGAAATAGGAATAGCTCATAGCCCCTCACCTTTGTCCAGACGTCCCCAAAATTCTTGTATTGATCCTCCAATTGGTCCCTTCCTAAAAAATGTTTCTTTGACCTCCTAGATTTTGGCCCGGGTGCTTGCATTTGGTCTATCATGTCCTGATTCAATTTTCTAGCAGGGACATCCTCCCCCATCTTGGGCCTTTTATCCTTTGATTTTGTACTCTTCATCGGCCTCTTTCTTCCTATCAATCTAGATTCTTCCATCTCTGCAACTGAAAACCCTTATCTTCCTAGTCTGAAAGCTCCAATCTTCACTGATTAACTCTGCCTACCAAAAGGACTCGAAGCTAAGCAACTTCAATCAATTGCATTCAGTGTTCAATTCAAAATGATTAACATTTTATTTATTTTCTTCGTGCAAGCCTGTTGTGAGCATTAAATAGGAACACTTTGCTCACTTTTTAAAAATGATATAATAACGGCTCATTGGCTTAGGTCTCCCCGATGTAATTTCTCTCTTTGGCGCCATTGGTTTAACTTACTCCTTCATTCCTTGGTATAGTATTTTTTGGGGCATGTCTCTCTGATGATTTCATCGGGCATCAGGATAACTAGAAAGTTGTTTTGGTGTTGTGAATGACCTTCCCTGATGACTTTCTCATTGGTGTAACTCCCTCTGACACATCTAGTCTGCATCAGTGTATGTCTTACCGATAGCCTCATCGGCTATCTACAAGACCAAATGTTCCCTTCACCGCTAGTGTAAGCCCTACCGACATATTTCATCGGCATGTGCTACCCCGATCACAGGCTTCTATGCATATGAATAGCTTCAAAAGGTTCAGACGAAGGTTTCTGAAGGACAAGGCATATTGTGATCAAATTTGATTTTTTTTACAAAAATGCCCGAGTTCGTTGGAATTCCGATGGATTAGGCATATTGTGATCAAATTTGATTTCTTTTATAAAAATACCCGAGTTCGTCGGAATTTAGATGAACTCGGGTATTTTTGTAAAAGAAATCAAATTTGATCACAATATGCCTTGTCCTTCAGAAACCTTCATCGAAATTTGAGGCCAAATGTATTAGTGCCACATCACCAACATTCTGCTCTAAAGCTGCAACACATTGTCCACTCTTGAAACCCTATGGGCACTTGCATGCCAAATGCCCTATGGCTCCATAAACAAAGAATGGTTCTCTAGACTGCCCCTATGTTGAAGGCACTCTACTAGTCTGAAACACAGTCACCCTGATCGATCCACTAAATCCCCCTCTATGGGTTTGTGGTCCCTTGGAATGGGCTAAAAATTGTACCTAGAATCTCTAGTCCCTAAGAGGCCCTTGTTCTTGTCATGGTTTGTTGTGAGAACCTTGTTGCTATTGTCTAGGTCCCTACCCTTGATGTTGTGGTTGTTGCCTAGGTATCCCAAATCCTCCCTTTGAGGGAGGTTGAGGCCTATGAAAAGACTGATCTAGTGGGCTCTGACTACAGTTTGTGAATTTCTCCCTAGCTTCTTAAGATTTCCCAAGAATTTCTTTTGCAATGTAAGCCTTCTCAACTGCTACTTGTAAACTCTTGAGCTCTACCATATGAATTGGGCCAACTATACTAGGATTGAGACCCCTAACAAAGCGGTTGATGAGAAATTTATCATCCTAAAAATAATCTGCATACTACAGAAACTCCAAAAATTTACTCACATGCTACGTGACTATGAGACCCCTCTATTAAAGATCATGAAACTCATCAATGCATCACTGACATAAATGATCAAAAAATATATCTCTCCCTGAACCTCTTTAGAATGTAACCCATGTGAGAGTGTCCATAGAAAAACTATGTTTTCTCTCCTCTTGACGCCACCAGGTGGAAGTAGTGTCCCTCAGTAAATGAGCTATCAAAAACACCTTGACATTGTTGTCATAAATACAAAGGCCAAAATATCTTTCCAAACTCAATAGCCATTCTTCTGCTTCCACTCCACTCATGGTCCCTAAAAAGTGAGGTGGCTTAAGCTGCATCAATTCCATAACTATGTCACCAGGGTCCTTATGTCCATAAAATGTGGTGATGGCGATAGATGTACTAACTCCTCAATGCCCTCCTCATGCTAACCCTGTACCATTTGAGACAAACTCCTAGTATGATCACCATAACCAGAGGCCTATATCCCATGGGATGGTAGTGTCCAATTCTCTTATTGATATTCTTCTTGTTGCCCCTATTGTTGTTCCTCTTGTTGATCCTCTTGTTGGGCTCCCATGGCTGGGGGTAGCCTTTGCTCAATTATGCCCACAAGGTTTTGCATACATGTATTATCTATGGTCCAAGTTCTTGTTGACCTTGCTCCTGGTTTTTCTCCCCTTTCTATGAGCCACCCTGATTCGGTTGACCCCCTCATCCACCAAAATTCCTGCGTCAGTGAACTCCTCTCCTAGTGCGAGGTGCCATCTATGCAAGGGTAATAATGAACTAAATTAATATAAATTTATTATTCATAAAGGATAATAAAGAAACAATTAAATTACGAGTTTATTATTCATTAGAATAGTTAAACTTTTGAGGTGAGACCCATAGGGCCAAGTATTTAAAATATGGTTGTGATACTTAATGTCATGCCTCACCTTTCTCAAGGTGAAAACATGACATAAATTAAACTCAACTACATTTTTTTTTTTGTTAAAATCATTACGTGAAGCCTCAAATAAATAATATTAAATATTAATCAAATTTAAAATATATTAAATCTAGAGTTATTCGTTCCCAAAACAAGATTTACTAACGTGACCAACATGATGTGCCTAGAATGTCATATATGAAAATTAATTTAATTTGCTTTAATCGTTAAATTCATTAACCTAGAATATATATATATATATATATATATATATATATATATATATATATATATATATATATATATATATATATATATATATATATATATATATATATATATATATATATATATATATATATATATATATATTTAATTAGTAAACTCCAAAAGTTCCAACCTAGATAATTTTTGCCCTTCCCCTAAGATTATTTTATCCAACTATTATTATGTTGTACCAAATTTTAGTTAATGTCCATTAATAAAAATAACTTAAGATTTAACTATAAATTTAAAGATTACAAGCATAATTGAAACCCCAAAAAGGGTCATTTAGATTTAATTTTATCAAACTATATTACCCTTCATTTAATTTTTATTTAATTATTGGTTTAGAATTTCCTCAAACTAGACTCATGTAAGTTTTAATTTAGTATTTCCATTTAAGTTATTTTTAAGTGCACCAAGTGAAGGGTGCCTAGCATCATGGACCCCACCATGATTTTATTTGTAATTAATTACATTTAACCCTACTTAAGATTTTCTGACCCCAACCCTAACGAGTTGTGCATTGAATCTCATCCATTGGATGGGTTCAATCTCAAAGATTGGATTATAGGGATCCATAAGTAACCTAAAATCACAATAAGGTGAAAGAAAGGGGATTCAAACCCTATTCTTCCATTTTCCTCCAACAATTTTTTTTTCTTCCATGCAGGCCATAATTGAAGAGCTTTGGAGGCTTGGTGGTTTCACAAAGGTTTAACCTAGTTTTGCCTCTCTCCTTGGTTATTGTTAACAAAGTTTTTTTTTTTTTTGTAAATGGAGTTTCTTGATGCAAATCTGATTTTTTTGTTGGAGGTGTAATCTTGGTGTGAAGAAAAACCCAAAGAAGGGTTTGCAAGGACCTGTGGGTTCTTGACCTACTGTAGGATTTAGCTTATTATTCATTTTACACACACACACACACACACATAATTTCCCCACAAGTTGGGGTTCTACAAGTGGGAGGAGGAAAAAGGGGGTCTCAATGTTGCACCCCATTAGGTGTGCACATTTACTGTGCACCACATATGGTGTGTGTGTTCACTATGCACCCCATATGGTGTGCATGGTGCTACGCGCACCACAAGGTGTGTGCACTATAATGCCCACCTAATGGTACGCATAGGCTATGCCACCATGTGGTAGGATTGTTGTGACCTTTTGTAAAAAAAAAAATTAAGATGTATATGTATATTTTATGACCAATATTCCCATTATTCAGAAACAAAATACACTAGAAAATATATTCACGTGTGTATACATACAATCATGTATGTACGCATATATTATTATGTGTATATACTTTTCTATCTAGGATTTACATGTATAGGAATGTGTTGGTGTAAATTATGTCTCATAATTACACTTTACTTAAGCTGACTTAGGATAATGCTTTTCATTGTAGTTAGCATATGAGACACTTAGGGAAGTGTGCATCTATGGAAGATGGTTGTAGGAGAAATTCCACCTTTTGTGATGTTATTTTGTTATAGCATTCCACCTTCGGTGGGTGATCCATCTTTAATGGAATATTTTATTATTTCTCCTACCTACCCTTATATCTCATTGAGCCACATGGCATGTTTGTGTGCTCTCATAACCTTGCCTTTATAAGTAGGCTCATTTACATTGTAATCAATTTCAATCAACTCAGTTAGTTGGGTATTTTGCATCTTGATAGGAATACAGTTTATTCTTATCACATTTAATCTCTCTTGTTTATGTTCTTTCCATTTCCTCTAGATCTTGGCAAATTCTCGCATGGTAGCAAAGCCATTAGAGTGCCATTGGTTTGCCATTTGAGAGAAATTTTATGTAATTTGGGGTTTTTTTTATTTTGGAGCTTTCTATTGCAAGTTATTACTAGAGCTTGTTGGGTAAAATTTGAGGTCACCATTGGATTGAGGAGGTTCGAGAAAGTCGTAATAACTTTTTGTTTTTTCCAAATTCGACACTCGAGGCCAAATCTAGAGCCATTTGAAGGTGGAGATTAGTTACCTATCCCAAGAGTGATTTGTAATTTTGGAACATTTTTGGCAAAATTCGTCACCACCCTCATTTTCAGAAGGCCCAAAAACTCCAAGATCGCCTATTCATTCGCGAAAATCAACCTCTGTCACCCTAAGTGGAAAAAACTCGCCCTGCCCTCGCGCCCCTCCCCCCCAAATTTTATTAATTTAATATTTTTTTTGTAAAAAAAAAAAAAAAACGTCCATATGGTCGGGGGGGTGGGATTCTTGTTTTTTTTCTTTGTTATTATTTTAATAAAAAAAATTAAAAAATTATAAAAAAAAAAATTCAAATTTTGTCTTTATTTGTTTAATAAAGTTTTTTTTCATGGGTTTTTTAATAAATGTTTTTATTAACTTTTAATTAAGTTTTTAAAAACAAAATTTTTATTAAAAAGCAAAATTGGGAACATTTTGTTTTGTCTACCTATCATACTTGTTTTGTAGCGTCTCCAACTGACAACCAGGGGGGAGTTAGTTTTCTCCTTCATATCTCTTGGCAACATTCCAATCGGAGGCATCTTTGTATGCAGTCTTTTATAGGGCATCTTTTTGGTGGTATCATCTTCATGTTTCCATATTTGCATCATCATATTGTTTTCTCTTGCATGACTATGTTGTATTGAACTAATATAAAGTGTCACACCTCTCTGTACTTTGTCATCGATGACATATTTTATGTAATCCTCTTATATTCCATAGATTAGGAAATATCTTGTGAAACTTGGTGCATGGATCCAGTTGAGACTTAGATTGTGCATGGCTCTTGTGAGACTTGGATTGTACTAATCTATCGACGAGTGTCCAGTTGATGCTCAAAGTAGGTTGTCTCAATGATTGATCTTCATTTTATTGCAGTGAGTGATTCATCAGTCATTCTTCATCGACATTGGTACCTGGTTTTATCACACTTTGACATTCTTGGTACAACATTGGCTTTCTTTCTTCCTAATGGGGAGGACTTTGGTCAAATCATTGGACTATCTTTGCAGGAGATTCTACATTGAGGGGGTGCTTCATGATCTATCCTCTTCTCTCTTAAGGGGGGGGGGGGGGGGGATTTTCCTCACATGAGGCATTGAGAGCACTGTGTGCTTTCATCTCTCTTTTGGGAGGGAGTTTTTTCCCATTGGGTTTTTCTCTCTTTCTTTGTTTGTGAGAGATTGCATTGCATTTGTTCATGGGTACCTAACATGGCCTAGTAGCAGGGACCCATCTTACATTGTTAGCTTGAGTCTACATTCCCCTAAGGTGCACTTAAGGGGAGGTGTTAGTGTAAATTATGTCTCATATTTACACTTTACTTAAGTTGACTTAGGATAATGCATTTCATTGTAGTTTGCATATGAGACACTTAGGGAAGCGTGCATCTAGGGAAGATGGTTGTAGGAAAAATTCTACCTTTTATAGTGTTATTTTGTTATCACATTCCACCTTTAGTGGAATTTTTTTTATTTCTCCCACCTACCCTACCTACCCTTGTATCTCATTGAGCCACATGTCATGTTTGTGTGCTCTCATAGCCTTGCCTTTATAAGCAGACTCATTTAGATTGTAATCAATTTCAATCAAATCAGTTAGTTGGGTATTTTGCATCTTGATAGGAATACAGTTTATTCTTGTCACATTTATTCTCTCTTGTTTATGTGCTTTCCATTGCCTCTAGATCTTGGCAAATTCTCACAAAATAAAAGCATGCATCTATATAATGTATATATTATATATGTATGTGTGTGTGTTTAGGTTATATGTAAGATCTAAATACACAACTAAATATGTATTTACAGGTCTATACATTTTTAGATCTATATTCACTAATTTATGTATACACATAACTATATTGATTCATATAAGAAAACCTTATGAGAAAAAAAAAGTGACTAAAACTTAGCATGTCTATTTTTGTAATAATATCCATTTACAAAATGGTAATAAATTTAATATCTAAGTAACAACACAATGAAAGAAAATATCTAAAAATAGTATTGAGCTACTTAAACATTCCAACATTATACAAAAATTTCAACCACATTTAGGTAATAAAATGTTGTTCCATATGCATCCTAGGCAATTTCGTTTCTAACTGTATTATAATTCTACTAGCCCTTTCTCTAATAGAATAACAGATCATTAAAGAAGAAATAAAGAGGGGAACTATATTTTTCTCTCTTTCTTTATATAGATTTTCCAAAATAAAAGAGAACATTCTATTAGCTTTTAAGTAAGAGATACAATCCACCACAATTTTTTTTTATGTTAAACTAGAAAATCTATTTTCTAATTCTGCCAATTAAGAGGAAACCTCTAAGCTTTATCTTTCTGCAACAATTTACAATAATGTACACAATCCCACTCTTATAAACACATTTCTATTAAATTACATTAGATTTACAAAATGAATTCCCCAAGAACAATGGTAACAATTTTATGTACAATACTATAATGCTCCATTTAAAAATATGGCTATAAAGGACCTTTTTAAGACTTTAACCACAAGTGCATATTGTCCCACAAACTCTCGAGATGGTGAACTCATAGACCTGTCATGATAACATGGTTCAACAACTGTTTTATCTTCCAATGGGAGCTCACCTCCCAGCCATAGGGCTTTAATCATCCCACCCCCTCACCCTGAGCTAGGGGACAAGGTTTGACCCAAGGTTTAATACAACACACAAGCATAAAAGTGACTATACATAATTTTCTTCCAACAATAAAATATTCAAGATTTCACATCACTGGTTGAACACAATATTCCCAACCCTCAACTTAAGGAATCCAATAGGATTTCCCACAAAAGGGTAAGATGGGGGAACCTCCTATGGTGTATAAACTTCTCCATCATAAATCATATTCCATATGAATCTCATCTCCCTTCAAATTACAAACTAGAGATACTCATATATCCCAACTCCTCATGACATTTGGGTACTCACACCCTTATCCAAACACCACATAAATCATTGTACTCATATATTTATCCAAACAATACAAGAGTACATCAAAGAAAACACAACAACACACAAACATGAAAACAATAAAAAAGCATATGATACAATAAGAAAATGTAGCATAATGTCAATAGGGTGGAAACTCCTACTCGGTAATCCTTCAAATTGATTTCCCCTCCTACAAGCCTCCTTTTTTCTCCTATCTTCACTTGGTTTCCCTTTCTTTTCTTCTTCCCAAAATTTTTGAATGCCAAAAGTCCCCTCTTCTTCTTCCCCGCTCCATAAATAGAAGAGGAGAAGATATGCCTTCATGGGAAAAGGAATTGACATTTGTCACCTCCACTTCTCATCCATCTTTAGGTGATAAGATGGAAAGGATGTGAGTTCTCTCCTTTCCATATTCCACCTATTCCCAAAACTACTTCCTAAAAATTCAAGTGTCTAAGGGATAAGATATGATTCTCTCCCACCTCTTGGGAGAAAGGAGATGTTGGGATGGAATCTTATCCATCCCAACAATCTTAAACCCGTAGGTGGCCAAAAACCATAAAAATCAAAAGATAATCCCCCAAAAACACCCTGAACCCCTAGCCTGATGACCTAGGGGCCTTACTCCATTACAAAAGGGTGATTTGGTGACCAAGAAGGGCTCCTAAGTGGGTGTACATTATGGACAATAACTCACATTCACCACAACCAAATTTCATATTCCACATTTATGAAATAAGCACATTTACAACATGTTACATATTGGTCCTAACCCTTCCACAAGGTTAAAACTAATTTAGCTAGGACAATAACTTTGAGGGTTACATCTTGCCCTCGAATGCCCATTGGAAATTTTGCATACTCAGAAGAATTTGTTAGTGCAATATGATAAATCAATACACATATATCTAAAGCATATGCATGAATTATAACAAAAAACATAACATCACATATTTAACTTCTCAATATCAGCAAGTCTAGTTATTCATTTCAAGAGTAATGGTAAAGATCACATAACACAATTCCATTGCATCTCAAATAACTCGCATGTCACATGAACACACACACGATAATGCAAACACCATGAGATCTCCATGAGTAACATAGAATAAAGAGGTCCACCAAATGAGCACATAAATTGAGGAGCATAGTACCAAGAGATACCCACCTATTCTCCAAATGTCTAAAGTATACCATAAAATAGTTCATCATAATATCCATAACGTGAAACAACAATAGTTCATAACACAACACCTAACACTACATCCTTGAGAAATACTATAACTATGATGTAACTAGGGGATGGGCCTAACATATAACCCGAATCCACTAAAGCATATGATAGCTCTTATTTTACTTGTGTTATTAGATAAAGAGTAACATAGAGCATTCAGTGCATCATCATGTACACTAGACAAAAAAGTTGGGCTTCTTACATGGTTGTGTGTTGTTCATTCATTTTTTCAAACCATTAAACTTGAACCTATAGGTTTGTCAAATGGATAAGATCCTCACTTTGCAAATGTTCAAACATGTTCATCAACACTAGTTAATTATATGTATGTATGTATGTATGTATGTATGTATGTATGTATGTATGTATGTATGTATGTCTGTGTGTGTGTGTGTGTGTGTGTGTGTGTGTGTGTGTGTGTGTGTGTGTGTGTGTGTGTGTGTGTGTGTGTGTGTGTGTGTGTGTGTGTGTGTGTGTGTGTATACATACATACATACATTTATGAGTCTAGTTTTACATAGATATAGATATAGATATATAAAATTCAAAAAGGTTCTTTTTTGCAAACAAAAAAATGAACTAGAATAGAGAGTTGTCTCATCAACCATTCATCAAATAATGCTAGTATTAGTTCTAATTATAGAGTATGAGTTGGATCGTTGATTGATAGTCTTTAGTCAAAAGCATCCAAGTCATACACAAAAGATAAGTCATATTCTTTCTTTTTCATTTGAAAAAGTATGCTTGTATTTCAATTATTGTTCCATTTCCTTAATAATAATCTAGGTTAATTATTTATCATTGTGCGACTTATTGCATAATCTTAAATTACTTTTCAAGGTTATGATTTTTATTTCCTTATGTTTAAGCAACTATGTTTGATCTATGTTTAAGCAACTATGTTTGATCATTGATTGATAGTCTTTAGTCAAAAGCATCCAAGTCATACACAAAAGCTAAGTCATGTTCTTTCTTTTTCATTTCAAAAAGTATGCTTGTATTTCAATTATTGTTCCATTTCCTTAATAATAATCTAGGTTAATTATTTGTCATTGTGCGACTTATTGCATAATCCTAAATTACTTTTCAAGGTTATGATTTTTATTTCCTTATGTTTAAGCAACTATGTTTGATCCTATGCACCCCTCGCCCATAGGTCTTGGCCTTAGAGTTCTATTTTTTAATTTTATTTTCAAATCTAAGACTAGTTTTGATGAGCACATGCTTATATTGAGAGGAGGGGTGAATCAGTCTAAGACAAACTTTTATTTTTTCAAAACTTACAACCATAACAATATCAATCACACAAGATCTAATAATTATGCAACACAAGAAGAACATAACATTTATGTGGAAACCCTTTTGAGAGAAAACCATGGCAAAATATTACTTATATAGAACTCTCTTATAAAATTTGTAGGCACCAACCTACTAGAGACACCAATCCCTACAATTTGTAGAGTCCAACCTACTAGAGGCACCAACATAGGAAGAGACATCAATCTCTCCTTTAGGAAGCACCAACTTCCTAATAAAATACCACCTTATGAATGTTGCTTCTACAATAGATTGTGGTCAATTCAATATCCTTCTTTAATCCCACATGCCTTCTTGAATCTTGCTTCTTTAATGAGTGTTACTCGTATAAACTTCTTAACAAAATTTGCCTTGAACAATTACTCTTCCTTCCTCATCAATTTTCGTATGTTTGAATAATGGATTTTTACATAGCACATTTATTTTATTCAAAAGTTTGATGGTGTATATATTATATAATTTATTTACTTCACACACCCTTTCTTCTTCACATTCCACAATCACATCTTATATCATCTTCTTCAACATATATTTTATTTTATTAATTTGCTCCAACTTTCTTCAATATAAATTTTAAATACTCTTCGCAGTTGTTGTTCTTCTAGATTCAACTGTGTGAGCTTTTAGTTGATGAAAATAAAAGTTTGTATAGTTGAATCCAGAAGCACAACAACTATCATTATCAACTATGAAAATCTAATGTCTCAAATAATCTTCATAATTTTTCTACTCTAGATCTACTACAAATATACTTTAAATAAAATTAATTCTCATTCAATCTTCACATATCTCTCACATCTACAACTCCTACACTCCACACATTTCTTTTTCCATTTTATATCCCTGTGCCTTTATAAAGAAAGACATCTCTCTCAAAAGTTATTACCTTTGATTAACCTTGATCGTTGCTTTTGTAAAATAATTCCAATTCATTTAATCTCTTACTAGATTGTTGTCATATGAAATCTCATCATTGTTTTAAATAGATCACTACCTTCTTAAAGTAACTACTTCCTCTCAACTCATTAATTGTTGTTTCCTTTTAAACATGATCACTACTCTTCATCGTAGCGTAATCACTTTCTTGTTGATTATTCGCACCCTTCTTACTTTTATATATATATATATAAAAAATTCTTGGGTGATCTATAACATATTGCTTATATGATTGCCTTTGAACATATTCCAATGTGTGGTTAGCCCAAAACAAATAATAAGGTAATATTAATTTTCATATAACAAAGGCAATGGGCCAACAATAAGGTAATGGTAATGTTAAGAATTTTGATGCTATGGGGAGATAAATTAGTGACATTCATCCTCTTTCACGGACCAATAAATTCCTTCTTGATATCAATTATATTATATACAACAATCACTTTGACATCAATGAAATATTATCAACAATCTCTCATACGTCTTTAACATCAATGAAAATAAAATCCAACAAGTTTATTTCTTAAGTTGTTTACTAGTGCATATCCCTTTTTCATCCTTTTTATCTTTTTAGGGTTTGTATATTTATTTTTTATCACAATTTTCACCATCATTATATCGGTACACCTTATAATGTCACAATAAAATATTTACGGTGAATACTAGATAAAGTTAATAATATTTAAGTTTGCACAATACATATATCCGCATCAATGTGTACCAACATCATTCACAATGCAAAAATTATGTCCATTCCTCGTAAACCTTAAAACAAATTAATATTTACACAAAATATCATTTGGTTTGAGGTTAAACTACAAACTTGATTGTTCTTCCCTAGTCTAACAAATCCATATTACAACATATAAAACCTTACATTGATAGTGAATACCCCAAAAAAATTCTTTACATTCTTGAAAATTACATTAAACTCTAATATTGTAGTTTTGGTTCACCATGAAAGATAAACTATAAAATCAAATGTGATTGATTAGATTTAGGAACACTAGATTTTAACACGGTTTTGTAATAACAATCAGAAGCCAAAATTTATTCATAACTTATACATCAAACCTTTAAAAATTCCTTCATGAGTTTCAAATTAGCATTGATACCTAGATTTATAAACGTAATTGAATAATGAAAGGAAGCTTCTAGAATAAATTCTTCTATTTATTATAGATTGGGATTACACCAAAATGTATTACAATAATAACACAAACGGCGGTATAACAACATTGCAACTACATTAAACACCAAAATTTACCAATTAGACCCAAAAAGGGAGATGGAGTTGCAAAAATATTCTTATATGTAAAAAATCTAAAAAATGCATTGCATTGCTTCACTACAAATATGTTTAACACACCTTGAGACTGAGAGGGGGTATGAATCAATCTTGAAAAAAAAATTAAAACTTAAAGCACAATTCAATTTCACAAATCCTTAATCTGATCAACAACAATGAAAGATAAAGAAAAGAACACACATGCACAAGAGAACACCAAATTTACATGGAAACCCCAAGAAGGGAAAAACCATGGTGAGAGTTAACTCACACTATATGAACAATGTTAAAATTTGTTTTGGGGCTCACTGCCCAAGGAAGCTCACTACTCCTAGAAGGACTTGCAGGCTGAGGTTCACTATCTCAGGGCAAGATTCAAAGAACTTGTTGAGGATACACATTATCTCCAAGCAAGATACACGTTAAATGAGTTACAATGAACAAGCATTCAACATCGTTGCATCCAACAATCTCCCTTGAATGTAGTTGCTCTTGACTCACTTCCTCAGACAACAATTAGGCAATTCAGCTCCAATACGATCACCACACACACTTCTTCACATTCACATCTTCCATATTCCACACCAATTCACACTACTTACAATTGATTTTATCTTCTTTATATACCATTTGCATCATCTTAAAACATCAATTAGGTTACCTAGAGTAGGGGACATGGAGTGATCCCACAAGCTTGACCATAAAACATAATTGTGGTGAAAGCAGCTCTATCTAGGAGATAGAGATGACCTAAAAATATCTTATTACGTCATCCATTGCAATAAAAAACGTCAAACACATCGGCACACATCCTCCAAGGTCAACAACAGGGTAATGTGTAGAAATGCATAGCCCATAACTAGTCAATGCAAAAATACATCTTTTGAATGAATTCATGCAATTTGGATCCCCACAAGGCATTAATAGGATCCAAATACAACTTAATATACTCTCCAATGCTGACACAAATCCTTGAAAATATAGTGCAAGTAGGAGAACAAGCCCTGGCAGTCAAATAACTACAAATCGCCCTGAAAACCAACACCGAACACAGTGCGACACCACAAAGATCAATCAACATCATGTGGACCACATAGAGACAATTTAGAACATCCATCAACACTTCCACACACATTTCATATTGCCAAGCCAAGACAAGCTACCAAAATCAAACTGATATAGAGTTCTTCATTAACAGAATGTCAAAAAATAGAATCATGAGATAAGACACTGATAGACACACATTAGATACACTTCATCACCTGAAATATGAACTGAGATACTGTACAAGCATTATGAGCCTATCCCCCAAGTTGCTACAATAGAAACATTAATGTGGAGCAATGCAGATCATTCTCTAGACCAACCATCCACATTGATGCCCATGAGGACATGTGGAGTTGGGAGGAATATAAACAATAGTACAAGGGACATTAGCCTAGTGGTCTAGTAGTTGCTAGAGATGGGAAACCTTAAGAGCAACTTTGCTAGCTTGCATGGTTTGGATCTGCATAAGAATATTGGAACACACCATAGTTTTAGAGTAAAAAAGAAAAACAATCGTTAGCTATGTTGTGATTAAACAAAGTAGCATTTCTATCTTTTAAAATGTTGAAAAGAATCTCCACCCTATAAATGTGCCATAATTAGGAAAAGTTGTAAGGAAGACAAGACCAATCCCCAAGAAGAATCATATGCCATGAAAAAGGGGTCGACCTAAAAGGATTGAAAACCATGAATCCAATTCCATAATATTGAGCTTGGGGACATAACTAGAATAGGTGTTTGAAGAACCCAAGACAACTCAGAGAGGGAATGCTCAGATGAGTGAGATGGTTCCCTACTAGAAGACCTTGATAAATCAGACACCAATAAAAATGAGCCAACTTAGGCTCAAGCACAACTACCCAAATCTCCTAAACTCCTTTTTTCCACATCCCCAAAGAGGACTATAATTGCCAACGTAAATTAAGTTGGCTGACCATATGCAACTACGAAGATAACTAGGAATATCCCTTGGAGGGCTTGCAACTCCAGAAATGAGTGTTGGGAAGCTATTTCCAGTCCTTCCATCAAGGTCTAAAACAATGCATCCCTAGTTTGTGTAACATCTGCAAAGCGATGCAATCAATAATTGTTTGATAAGATTCTTGGTCTTGGTTTGAAAGTGTATTTTTGCTTAAGATCCAATCAAGGAAGTAAATTCTTGGTGGCAAGATGAATAAAATTTGGCAATATTTTGGCTCCTTATTGTAAAATTTCAATCGGGTCCAAGGTAAGAGAGTCAACGACCTCCCTTGAGAGCTAAAATTATGACACCACTAGACAAAGTACTAGTCAATAAATAGACCATTACGAAAATCATCTTTGCCTAGTGAAGCTAGAATCTGAAGGCTTCCCAAACTTTCCAAATGCTTTTAATAACAAATGTGCCCTAAATATAGACCTATTCCTTCATAATGAGAAGAGTCCAAAATCTACACCATTCCAAATTGAATACTTCTAATATTTTAGTCAATTGTAATGAATGAACTGAAACTCTATATATGCTTAATTATAATCATAAATGAATGTCCCCTCTCTCTCTCTATATATATAACATTTTGTAAGAATAATCAAAGTTTAAACCAAGGAAACTTGGCTAGTGTGCTCTTAATGGCTTTAACCACTCAGCACACAACTCCACTTCCCATAGATTTAGATCCCTATCCACGTTCCGCTCCAATCGAGGCAACGTGTCAAACCATTGCATCCACGTGGCGCTCCAAAAATCTGGTGTTCCATGCAATGTACGTGTCACTGCACACGTTGATACTTCCCCAGGTTTGCCATCTTCCTCCAACTCTCTGCTCTGATCTCAAATACATGTTGCCGCTTTCCTTTTTACAATTCCTTTGTTTCCTGTCTTGCCAGACCATCAATTTTTCAAATTTCTTTACACTCGTTATAAAAGAATAGTATTACCAAATGTTTTCCAGTTTCATTTGACAGGCACAAATCTTTTGGGTTTTTCCGATTTCATTAGAGAAGCACAACTCTTTGGGTGTTTGAAAAGGGCAATACAAAATGTCAGGCTTAACACTTGCAGTGGCGCCCCGGCTGGAGGACGGCAGCACAGAAGATAAGAAGGAAAAACCAGAGCAAAATAGTGTGATTGGGGGCGTCATGGGCTCACTGCGCGTCATAGAGCTGCAGTTAGTAGCCTTTATACTAGTATTCTCGGCTAGCGGTTTAGTCTCCTTATTTGACATTGGCTTTCCTGTATTTCTTTCCCTCTATTTGCTGGCCTTATCTCGCTGGGCTTTTCCAGGCTACAGGTATGTGATAATATAACTTGCCTTCTTCCCCTGTATTTGTTTTCTTCTGTTCTTCTTTGCTTTTGGATGTATCTCTCTTCATAGTTCCTCTGTGTTCTATGGATGAAAACTCAAGATTCAGGATTACCTTTTTGTGTTTTAGCAAGGAGCTAATGGAGAATATTAAATTATCTTTAAAAAAAATATTGAAACTAATTTTCTAAGTATGATTCTCCACAACTATGTTCAGCTATGCTAGTCTTAATATCAAAGATGCACTGTTTTTAAATTTTTTACCCATTTTTTCCTTTTGATTTTTTTTTATGTTTACATACTTAAACTATGTTAATATCAACTATCCGCATTTTGTTTCTTATGCTGGGTTTGATTCTATTTTGGTGTTTTTCTTTGGTTTTAAGAATTTTTCTTTCCATAGATGTATTTCTCTTTGATAGAACAACTCATTCCTCGAGGGTTTGGAGCTTAAATTGTTCCTCCAAAATCCCTGATTTGAGCCACCCATGTTTGGTTTGGACCCTTATCTTTGTTTTGATACATTTTTTTGTGGATCAGTTAGGTCTCAAACTTTCGACTTTCAATGATTGGTTGGCATGAGAGCAATGCTAGGTTGCTCTCTAGCAGATCTAAAAACACATTAAGTGATCCACCATTGAGCAACTCATGCCTTGGGGTTTAGAGCTTAAATTGTTCCTCCAAAACCGCTGAATTGAGCACCCATGTTTGGTTTGGGCTGTTAATCTTTGCTTTGATATAATGTTACTTTGATGAATCAGCTAGGACTCGAACCTTTTGATACATGTTAAGGAATTTCAAGGACTACACGGTGGGTTGCTCTATCAGGGTGCAGCTTGTTTTCTTTTGTCTTCTTAACTTGTGTTACATATCTAGTGAAACTAGAAATTTAGTTTAATGTTCTTAACTTGTGTTACATATCTAGTGAAACTAGAAATTTAGTTTAATGTTTTCAAATAACTTGATAAGCCATTTTAACAATCAGGGAAGCTTTTGTAACATTAGCTTTGAAGTTCTCATCAAATTCAGTCGTTAACTATTCAATCATTATCACAACTGCTGGAGCCCCCATCAAATTGCACTTTTGAAGTTTGTATCTATGCATAACCATGCTAAACTTAACATTGATTAGCTTTTGCTTTGAATTGTCTGTATCTGCACAATTATGGTTTTTCATCTTCTTTGCATTTGAAACATATATGCCACCCTAATCTCTATCATTTATTCTTAATGTCACCCCTTTTTCTTCTTTTCATTGACGGTTGTTAGCTTTGATGTTTTCCAAATATATGACCTATAATGTCTTCTTCTTTCTTAGCTCATACTATTTTTGATATTTGCTTTGTGAGTTCTCTAAAAGATACGTAGTCTTGATATCAATTATAACATTTTTTCTTCTTTTCTTTAAAGTTGCTATCTTTGTCCAGCTGCTTTTTTCCTTTGCTTCTGAACTTTTATCATATAATTCCAATGTCTTCCTTTTTCCTTAGCTATTACCTTTTCTGATATTTGCTTTGCAAGTTCTCAATTACGCTAGTCTTGATATCGATTATAACATTTTTTCTGCTTTGCTTCAAAGTTGTTATCTCTCTGTGTTTTTTTTCCTTTTTGTCTAAAATTTTATCATTTAATTCACTGTAATAAGTGGAGCAGTTGAGAAAACAAAATAGGAGATCCCTACTTTGTTGGTTTTAACATTGTCAACAAAAGCAAAAATCCAATGTTGTTGACTGCTCCATTTCCAAAGCTTTTTTTGGATAGCCTGAGTTGAAGCTGTAATGGAACATTTGTACTAAGCTACCTCAACTTAAGCTGTTATGAAACATTTGTATTAAACTACCTCAGCTATCCAGAAGAGCTTTGGCAAATGTTTTGCATCTATACTTTACCATTGTTGTGATATTGACAGAGGCAATCAGAATTCCAACCTGATATTAATCTAAGGCATCTAGTTTTAATATCACTGACACTGGTTTTTTTTTAATATTTCAAGTTTTTTTTTTGTATGACCATGCTTCTCTGAAAATTAATTATTCCTGTTTTACAGAAAGCCTGGCAGGGGATCGTCCATAGAGGTTTTTCACGGCAGCCGCATGTTTCAGCTCTATGTTATAATAGGCACCACTGTAGGGCTTTTTCTGCCATTAGCTTACATTCTGGGTGGTTTTGCCAGAGGGGATCAGGCAGCAGTGAAATCTGCAACTCCACATCTCTTTTTGCTATCATTTCAGATTCTGAGTGAGAATATTATTTCTGGAATGTCCATATTTTCGCCCCCAGTGAGGGCTCTGGCGCCCCTATTGTATACTGGGAGGAGACTGTTTGCTATCTTGGATTGGAGCTATGCCACTTTCAACAAAAGCAAAGTCCCAGAGAATCCTCGGATACAGGTAAATTCTTTTAACATTTTTGTTGAAAAGAAAAAATGTCATCTGTTTTATTGGTGAACCAATGAAAATTGCATTTCCAATACTTCCCTCGTTATGATAATCATTTGAGTGCTCTCCTGGCTGCAAGCCCAAATGGTTGACAGTGAAGACCGCTCACCTACTCCACCGCATAGGGAGAATTCTTTGGGACACCACCTTTTTTTTAGTGGTCCAATGGCTGTGGAATGAACGGTTGAACTGTCATCTAGCAGTAACATTGTTAGATCATAGCTAGGACACACCATCACACCTATGTATCTTGAGTTTGATTGCACTCTACCAAGATAAAGTTTTGCAGTTAAAAAAATGCTTTAGAAGCTGAAAATTCATCAGTTAAAAGATGTCCGTGTCCTTTACAGGTATATTGTGGGTCTCTTTGCTTGTTATGCTTTGGGGTATTCCTCATCTTCCTTGTTCCCCCCTCTCGCATTTATCCACTTTACAGGAAAAGAAAAAAAAATTAAAATCATTTTAATAGAAAAACAACATTGTTCTTATTTTTTCAACTTTTTCCCAATTAAATCCTAAGTAATTGAATTACACTGATACTTTTGGTTTGCTGAGTCATTGCAATCCCAAGTAATGCTCCTATGGTTGTAGCAACATTTTAGGCTTATTTGAGATATGAGTATAGGACTCTGCATGGAGCTAGTTATGCTGGCCTGGTTGATACAGGCTCCTCTACCATAGTTCATGACTCCGTGATGTGATTAATTGCTTTTGATGCCATGGATAATCCATAAGTTTTGTATATCTAAAACACCTAAGGATGTTGATACACTTAAAAATGTTGTTTCATTCAACTCAAAACCACTTTTGTACTCTCTTGATTGATATACACTTCTTTCAAACTAGTGTCCATTTGATAAATTTATTATGTCTTTAAAGTTCATTTATTCTCTATTTCAAGGTTTTTTCAATTTACCTAGTATTTGCCGAGTTTGAGTGTAATCAGCCTGCTGTGTCTGAGAATTGTAACTATGGCAACTTTAGATATAGTTTTGTTTGGCAGTTGGGCAAATTTAAATTTTCTTTTCCCACAAGCCTAGAGTGTCAACGGTTTGGTTGGACATGGAACACTATGGCCAGTTTATCTACTTGTAGAAATAGGATATGTGATGATGTATCTAACCTGTTCTTAAGGTTATACTAAAAACAACTAAGTTTTCTTCTAGGAGGTTCTTAGTAGCTTTTACTTTTTGAAGATCATTTCTAGAGGTAGAGTTAGAACAGTACATAAAGTATAAGGTAAAAATAATCTATTTGAGCTTTTCCATAAGAGGGTCATATACACCAAATTAGAGCTTGGTACAAAATAATATTTACCTTTTATAGAAAGATAATATCTGTTTTGGTGTATCCATTTAGTTTATTAAGTGTTTGAAAATAAAAAGATTTGCCTATTGTCCTAATGTTGGGCTTAATTTTATTTTGAATGCAGGATGTGGCATGGCTTTGGTTTGGGCGAGGGCTGGCTATTGCAAATCTATTGTATTTTACCATTAATCTATTTTGCTTTCTGATTCCTAGATTCTTGCCACGTGCTTTTGAGAGGTATTTTCAAGAAAGGACTGAATATAAAGCAAAAGTGGCTGAAGATAAACCACAACATCAACCTCAAACTCAACCTCAACCTTCTACTGCTCAGAAGCAGAAAAAATCAGAGTAAAAGCCTTTGACAGGCACATAAGTCAGAATAGACTGTAAGTTGCTGTAAAGTCCAAAATTATCTCTTGAACACATATTCAAATTGAAAGACATGGATGAGAATCATGGGATGATACGCACATAGAATATGTGGGCTATTTGCATTTTTATTGACATTGAAATTAGTAGCATGTTCTTCAATTCTTATGAATAAAAGAAGGTTTTGTGTAAATTTTTATCCTTTGGAGTGATGGTTTGGCAATATAGGATTTATTCCACAATTTTGTTATAAAACAAAAATTAAATATCTTAAAACTGTCTTCAATTTTTTGTTTAATAAGGTTAGAGTAAATATCTCAAAATGTTTTTTTTTTGTTTGGTAAATACCCATATAATTTATCCTTGGATTTAGCTTGCAAGTGTTCTATGGCTTAGATACCACGATCAAAAGGGTATACTTATCTTAAAATTACCAAGAATTTTTAGATGTCTACATTTTTATGTCTACCTTCTTTTTCCTGATTGAGACAATGTATAAAGTATGTAGCTTTTAGATACTAAGATCAAAGGGCATTTTTTCTGTCAAATTCACCAAAGACTTTTGCACCTGGTGTTGTTTGTTGGGGTTAGATCTAGACTCTTGCACCTTTGTCTTATCTGTTGGGTACATTACAATTAGAGTCGGATCGGATAGTTTGCTCGATTATCGCTAGTCATCATTATGAAAGAAATTTTCCTATAGGTATTAGGATGAAGGGGTATTTCCTTTTCAAATTTAGCGTTCACTTTTGCACGGGCATGTCTCATTTCCTTTATTGACTTTGTTTTGGATGAGTAGCCAACTGCACGGGTATTTCCTTTTCAAATTTACTAGGAGACTTTTCGCTCTTTTGGTTTGCTGGGGCATGTCTTATTTCCTTTATTGACTTTGTTTTGGATGAGTAGCCAACTGCACAAGACGAGTCTTCATGAGCTGTAAACAAGAGACGCATACGTCATGTTCCTGCCGCCGAGAGTTTGAAATGTGAGAGGTAGAAAGAGAAAGGAAGGAACGTTTTACAAATTTTTGATATAGTTAGGATCCTTTAATGATTTTCTTTAATGTTTTTTTTTTCTGAATTGTAAAGAATTATGGAGGATTGCAGTGGTATTAACTTTATCATATTTTAGGAAAATGAGATGTGGTTTAAAATTTTGAAAACTTGATCATAGAATTAGAATAAGTTTGGGGTTCATAGTCCATAACAATTACAAGACAATCTTGAGGAGACAAATTCCGTAGATAAGCTCAGAATGAAGTCATCTACTCAGAATGAAGTCATTTGATCGATGTCTTCGTCTGGATTATAGGATGGAAACATCACTAGCAGTTTCACTACCAATTGATGTTGACCCAGAACCGGCAGTTCTGGCGCAGGCCCCTATCCAAATGCAGATCCGTAAGTTTATCCTGGAGAAAAGCATCCGCAGCGAAGGCTAAAGGCAGTATACCTTTTTGACTCAGCATCTTCGTAATCGGCCGGGTCTTAATCAGTAGCAGCGTAGACAGAGACTTCGAGCGGTTCCAGTTTCAGTTGAATCAGCGCTAGCGAAGGCATAGGTAGATCCAACGGCAATGGAGTTCATAATCATCATAAGCAGCAGAGTTGAACCATTTACTTACATATCTAGATGCAGCTCTGCAGAGATGGAGAACCCATTGTTCACCCATAGGTGGGTAGTTCTTTCTCCATCTACTCAGAATGAAGTCATTTGATCGATGTCTTCGTCCGGATTATAGGATCATAGAATTAGAATAAGTTTGGGGTTCAAGGCCATAACAATTACAAGACAATCTTGAGGAGACAAATTCCGTAGATAAGCTCAGAATGAAGTCATCTACTCAGAATGAAGTCATTTGATCGATGTCTTCATCCGGATTACAGGATCATAGGGGATTCGAACCAGTCATAGTTTAGATGCTAATTATTCCCTTTCTTTAATTCTCAAATGGAAAACTTTATAAGAAAATCTGCAAGACAAATCTATAAACATCCTTTTTTATTTATACTTAAAAAAATCTTTCATAATAATATCCAAATCCTAATATATTTTACCCAAATCCTAATATATTTTACCCAATTTCTGTATCTACCCTATAGTCTACATAACTATTTCAGAAACAATTGCAATGATTCTTTAATTATAAAGTTCATAAATTGCTGAAACAAGACAGCCAATATTTCTTTACAATGAAAGCCACAAATCTGAGTGCAAGCATCTATTACTATGAGGATTACCAAATCAAATAGTTTTTATATAAATTTCATAAATTGCTGGAACAAGACTTTAATTATAAAGTTCATAAATTGCTGAAACAAGACAGCCAATATTTCTTTACAATGAAAGCCACAAATCTAAGTGCAAGCATCTATTACTATGAGGATTACCAAATCAAATAGTTTTTATATAAAGTTCATAAATTGCTGAAACAAGACGGCCAATATTTATTTCTTTACAATGAAAACCACATCCTTTAACAGCAAACTCAGATTAGGGCCACTTAGTGTGAGCATCTATTACTATGAGGATTATCAAATCAAATAGTTTTTATATAAAGTTCATAAATTGCTGAAACAAGACAGCCAATATTTCTTTACAATGAAAACCACATCCTTTAATAGCAAACTCAGATTAGGGCCACTTAGTGCGAGCATCTATTACTAACTCAGATTAGGGCCACTTAGTGCGAGCATCTATTACTATGAGGATTACCAAATCAAATAGTTTAAAGAAAACCACATCCTTTAACAGCAAACTCAGATTAGGGCCACTTAGTGCGAGCATCTATTACTATGAGGATTACCAAATCAAATAGTTTTTATATTTAACTATTTTTTTAGGGCCACTTAGTGCGAGCATCTATTACTATTTCTTTACAATGAAAACCACATCCTTTAACAGCAAACTCAGATTAGGGCCACTTAGTGCGAGCATCTATTACTATGAGGATTACCAAATCAAATAGTTTTTATATTTAACTATTTTTTTAGGGCCACTTAGTGAGATTAGGGCCACTTAGTGAACTATTTTTTTAGGGCCACTTAGTGAGATTAGGGCCACTTAGTGCGAGCATCTATTAGTATGAGGATTACCAAATCAAATAGTTTATTTCTTTACAATGAAAACCACATCCTTTAACAGCAAACTCAGATTAGGGCCACTTAGTGCGAGCATCTATTACTATGAGGATTACCAAATCAAATAGTTTTTATATTTAAATATTTTTCATATTTATAAAATAATTTAAATTTCTTAATAGAAAATATTAAAGTATAATATTATTGTGTTATCTATCATCTTATGATAAATTGTACTATTGATCTTCATACAATATTGTTTTAGATATAAAAAATTATAAATATATATATATATATATTTTTATTTTTTTATTTTTTATTTTTTATGAATTTGTAAACAAAAAGTTCTATGCCTTTGGTTGAAGGCAAGGCATGTGGGTTATACTTGTGGTGCTTTTTTTTTTTTTTTTTTTTTGGGGAAATGAATTTGTAAATAAAAAGTTCTATGCCTTTGGTTGAAGGCAAGGCATGTGGGTTATACTTGTGGTGCTTTTTTTTTTTTTTTTTCGGGAAATGAATTTGTAAATAAAAAGTTCTATGCCTTTGGTTGAAGGCATGGCATGTGGGTTATACTTGTGGTGCGTGGCATGTTCTGTGATAGTTGTGCGTGCCTCGATTTTGCGCAGAATGTTGTGGTATATTATTACCCCGATTTTGCGCAGAATGTTGTGGTATATTACTACCCAATCTCTTTAATGATAACAAAGGGTATTATACCTAATGATAATAATGGGTATAGCACAAATGAATAAGAAGATACCCAAAAAAGATGTTACTCAGAATTTTTATGTGAGGAAATATTTAGGGGAATTGTAACTTTCTTAAACTGAAGACAGGTTGAGTATAGACGTATAAGATGGTGGAAAATCTTTTAAAAACTATTGTCAAAAACTGTGGTCTTGGATAACAACAGTGTGATGGTATGATGAAAGACCGACAAAATACTGAGAGGGGGTGAATCGGTATATTGAAAAACTGATACAAAGTTTCCAAACTCAAACTCACTCAAACAAAGTAAACATATCTCAGTCAAGATCAATGTTCATAGAAATACTTGACATTAACCGGTTTAACTGTTATGACAACTTTAACAGTAAACACCTTCAATCTTGTAAAGATCAACAATGCTTAATCATAACTCAACATATTCATCTCTCAATGCTTATACTTAACATACCTTATCAAAAGTTAATCAAATCAACAAATACATAAGCATACTTAACATGTCTTATTAGAAGTTAATTAAATCAACAAATAAGATCACAGCGACAAAAACATTCACCACTTGACACAAATGTTTATACGTGGGAAACCCAAATAGGTAAAAACCACGGTGAGATGGGACTCACAAGAATAGCTATCCGAACTCTTTCGAAGTTCATTCTGTTAGGAGCCAAAGCTTGTTAGAGCTTTACAATAAGTCCTGTTAAGAACTAATTCCGGTTAGGAATCACCCGGTTAAGAGATTTACAAATATGCCTTGTTAGAAGCACAATAACTTGTTAGGAGTAACCTCGTTGGAGGATAAAAGACACCCAAAAAGGATGTTACTCAGAATTTTTATGTGAGGAATATTTGCAACTTTCTTAAACTGAAGACAGGTTGAGCAGAGGCGTATAAGAAGATGGAGGAAAATCTCTAAAAAATTGTGGTCTTGGATAACAATAGTGTGGTGATGATATGATGAAAGAATAAGTATCCGACAAAATACTGAGAGGGGTGAATCAGTATACTGAAAAACTGATACAAAGTTCCCAAACTCAAACTTAGTCAAACAAAGTAAACATATCTCAGTCAAGATCAATGTTCATAGGAATACTTGACATTAACCGGTTTAATTGTTATGACAACTTTAACAGTAAACACCTTCAATCTTGTAAACATCAACAATGCTTAATCATAACTCAACATATTCATCTCTCAATGCTTATACTTAACATGCCTTATCAAAAGTTAATCAAATCAACAAATAAGATCACAGCCACAAAAGCATTCACCACTTGACACAAATGTTTATACATGGAAAACCCAAATAGGTAAAGAACTAATTCCGGTTAGGAATCACCTGGTTAAGGGATTTACAAATATGCCTTGTTAGAAGCACAATACCCTGTTAGGAGTAACCTCGCTAGAGGATTTAAGAATCCAAGCTAATGGACCACCTTGTTAGAGGATTTAATGAGTAACCAAGCTTGTTAGAGCTTACCCGGTTAAGGGATTTTACTTCTGCTGTAATTGTTAGAAAACAACAGGTTTTCTTGATCTATTTGAGTAGCACTGTCTTTGCTTGATCAAATCCTTCTAAGCTTCAATTTTCCTTCACTCAAAGTGCAAATCCATTCACTGGTTGGACAACCACACACTCAACAGGTTTTCTATCAACCTTGCCAACAACCTTTACAAACAAGGTTTAACCCTTCACACTGGTTCACCGATTCAACTCACAAACTTTACATACACCGGTTACAACATCTTGTACAACTCTCTTCTTACCGGTTACAAGCCAATATCAAAAGCAACAATATCAGCAATAACATGAATACCTTTTACCAGTTCAATTGACATCAATGACAACATATCATTAATGTAATCTCTATGCAAAATGCCAACAATCTCCCCCTTTGGCATTGATGGCAATACAAATATCAAAGCCTCTGATTGCTACTGAGATTGGTGAATAGGAATCCCGGTTTACATTACCAAGTATTCACCTTGCTTTGTGTGTCTTCAGCCTGTCGCTAGTGAATAGGAATCTTGGTTTACATTACCAAGTATTCACCTTGTCAGACACATAATTCTTCTCCTCAATCACATAATGCTTCTCCCCCTTTGACAACAATGCCAAAGTGAAAGTAAAACATGTAATTCTGCTCTCACTGTGTATCAGCATCATTCTGCAACTTGATGCTCCCCCTGTGGAATACATCCACTCCTTCATCAATCCATATAAGATCCTACAAGTAATTAAGGGACTGATGCAATCAGCATCATGTTCAACTGACTTCATGAAGAGGGACAACCCCCAATTGCCTTCTAAGATACTCAAAAGTTGTCTTAGGCAGAGGTTTGGTAAAGATATCTGCAAGCTGCTCCTTGGTAGAAACATGCTCCAAGATAACATCTTTACTTTGAACTTTTTCCCTCAAGAAGTGATATTTCAATTCAATGTGCTTAGTCCTTGCGTGCAAAACAAGATTTTTAGAAATGTTTATTGCACTTGTATTATCACACAACATCTTTATAGGTTTTGAGATTTTCATCTTCAAACCTTCCAAAATGTGCCTCATCCACATAGCTTGTGTGCAATTCATATAAGTTTCTACATATTCAGCTTCAACAGTAGATTGTGAAGTCCAACTCTGCTTTTTACTACTCCATGAGACTAGCCTTCCTCCTAGAAAGAATGCTCCACCGGTAGTACTCTTCCGGTCATCAATATTTCTTGCCCAATCAGCACCTATGTATGCCTCCAAGTCAAAATCTCCACCATATGGATACCATAATCCATAATCAACAATACCTTTCAAATATCTAAAGATTCTCTTAGTTGCCATCAGATGTGCCTCCTTTGGATTCTTTTGAAATCTAGCCACAATACCAACTGCATGGGCAATACATGGTCGACTGTGAACAACATAGTGTAGTTTGCCAATCATTGACCTGAATTCCTTTTCATCTACAGACTTAGATGCATCTTCCTTGGACAATTTACAACCTGTAACCATTGGGGTTTCAACTGGTTTACAGTCACTCATACCTAAAATCTTCAAAACCTCCTTCGCATACTTGGATTGAGTAATGAAAATACCATTCTTCATCTATTGTATCTATAAGCCTATGAAATTTTTTATTTCCCCTACTAATGACATCTCAAATTCATTCTTCATTTCATCTGCAAAACAATTACTCATGTCATCATTTCCTTCAAATATAATGTCATCTACAAATACTTCACTGGCCTGTATATCATCTCCTTCAGACTTGAGATAAATGTTGTTGTCATCACTGGTTCTAACAAAGCTTATCTTCATCAAATGAGTATGAATTTGTTCATACCATGCTCTGGGTGCCTGCTTTAGTCCATACAAAGCTTTATGCAGTTTGCATACCATGTCTTCCTTGTCTGTCAATGCATAACCATCAGGCTGCTCTATATATACCTCTTCTTCCAGTATCCCATTCAAGAATGCATACTTGACATCCATCTGGTATACTTTGAAGTTCCTATGAGCTGCAAATGCAAGTAGTGTTTTGACACCTTCCAGTCTTGCTACTGGTGCAAAAGTTTCTCCACAGTCTTCTCCTTCTTCTTGTGCATAACCTCTGCATACTAATTTTTCCTTATTGTGAAGTATAACACCATCTTTATTTAACTTGTTTCTGAATACCCATTTAGTACCTATAACATTCTTGTTTACTGGTCGGGGTACCAGGGTCCAAGTGTTGTTCTTCTGAATTTGTTCCAACTCCTCTTCCATAGCTTTCACCCAATGATCATCATCAAATGCCTCTTTAGCATTTCTGGGTTTAAAGGTGGATATCATGCAAGAGCTCTCTTTTATTCTCCTTCTAGTTAGTACTCCAACATCCTTATCCCCAATTATCTATTCAGGACTGTGATTCAGTCTCACATACCTAGGAATAACATGATCATTCTCTTCAGGTTCAGCTTCTTCATTGTCATCTTCCTCTGAATTTATTTGTTCCGGTTGAACAAGTACATCAGGATTTGCTTTACCGGTTTATGATTTAACAGTTTCTGGTTCTAAAAGAAAAATGCAAGGATCTTCATCCTTCTTCTCAGAACTGGTTCCTTCTGATATTTCAGGACATTCATCTACACGAACATCAATACTCTCAACAATTTTCTGTGTCCGGTTCTTGAAGCATTTATAGGCCTTACTCTTGGTGGAATAGCCAAGAAATATGCCTTCATCACTGTTAGCTTCAAACTTGCTTATGTAGTCACCTTTTTTTAATAAAACATATGCTACCAAATATTTTAAAATAGCTAACATCAGGTGATCTCCCATACCAATACTCATATGGGGTTTTGTCCTTACCTCTTTTTACCAGAACTCGGTTCATTGTGTAGACAGTTGTACTTACAACTTCTTTCTAAAAGGTTTTTGATACACCTCCTTGTATCAACATAGTTCTAGCAACTTCAACCACTGACCGGTTGTTTTTCTCTTCTATACCATTCTGCTGTGGTGTTCTTGGTGCAGAAAGCTGCCGCTTGCTACCATTATCATCAAAATATTTAGTGAACTCTGCAGAAGTGAATTCACCGCCTTGATCTGTTCTTAGACATTTTATCTTTTTGCCACTGTCTTTCTCAGCTAAGGCTCTAAATGCCTTGAATTTGCCAAAAGCTTCATTCTTATCCTTCAAGAATGTGACCCACATCATCCTTGAACAATCATCAGTGAAGATGATGAAGTATCTGTCACCTTGGATGCTTCTTGTTCTTATTAGTCCACATAGGTCTATATGAACCAAATCTAACAAGTGCTCTACTGAGAAGGACTTGCTCTTGAAAGTTGAAGAAGTCATCTTTCCTAGTTGACATTCTTTACAAAGAACATTAACCGGTTTGTCTGGCTGAGGCATACCTCTTACTGTCTTATACTTGCTTACTTTAATAGTATTGTCAAAATTTATATGACAAAATCTCCTATGCCAAAGCCAGCTATCATCTATTTTTGCAATCAAACAGTTTCTTACTTGAGGATTGAGATGAAATAGATTACCTTTGGTCTATTTGCCAGTTGCAATCAATTCAACTTTGTTGTCAAAGATTTTGCATATACCATTTCTAAACTCCAATGGGTAACCTCTGTCATTAAGTTGTGCCACACTTAACAGATTGTGCTTTAGGCCTTCAACCCAATAGACATCATCAACACTGCTCTTCCCATTCAGAGAAATAACTACCTTACCTTTTACCATACAGGGTGAGTCATTGCCAAATCTAACAACACCGCCATCAAATTCCTTCAGGGAAAGAAATTTGCTCCGATAACCGGTCATGTGATGTGAACAACCACTATCAATGATCCAATCATCAGAGTTATCTATTCTGGATACTAGTGCCTTCTCATCTGATACTTCTTCCTTAATTGCTACAAACACAATATCTTCACTAGCATCATCATCAGTAATACCATTGTCAATAGCTACAAGACAATTCCTCTTGCCTTTACCCTTGTACTTCTTAAATTTGTCTCTCTTGTAATCATTTTCACCATTACGACAGTTTGCTGCTATATGACCAATCTTGTTGCATGCAAAACCTTTTAAAGGTAGCTTACCTCTATATTTACCAGTGCCTCTAGGCAGACGTTTTGCCAACAATGCTTCAAGTTCCACTAAGTTGTCTTCATCATCAACATCTCTGCTAGATCTAGATTCATAACTATGGACGGTATCTCTACTTCTTCTCACAGATGGGTTAGAGATAGAAGCTCTAAATGCAGATTCTGATTTCTGTACACTACGATCATAGCCATTTAGTTCAAAAGCAGTAAGTTTGCCAATAATAGTCAAGAGTTGCCTTTGTCTTGTCAATGGATTTCAGCTCCTGAATAGCTGCAACTCAGATAGCATAGACCGGTAGCAAGGTTCTCAGTACCTTACTGATTACTGTGGCATCTTCCACTTTCCCTCATGCACTCTTTATCTCTCCAACTATCTCTTTGATCCTTTGACCATACTGTTGGATGTTCTCACCTTCAGACATTCTCATGTCGTCAAACTTGCCTCTTAAACTCTCTTCTTTAACAATCTTGACATGCTCATCACCGCTATAGATATCTTCAAGTTTCTTCCATACTTCATATGCAGTTTCAAGACCATGAACATCTACATATTCAACATCAAATAGGGAACTGATAATAGCTTCTAATGCCTGGTGATTTTCTTGTTGTTCTTTCTTCTGATCATTAGTCAAGGGTCCAGTAGGTGTAGTATACTTATGTTTTATATGATCCCAATACTGACTGCCAAGACTCTTAATGTAAATCTTCATTTTGTCACTCCATATTCTATAGTTATCTTTGTTAAACTTTGGACCTTCTTTCTTCATCATGATCTACAAGATCTTTTCCTCAAGTTGTTAGGCTTTTAGATTAAGAGGACCTAAGAAGCTTTAATACCAATTGATGGTATGATGAAAGAATAAGTAGCCGACAGAATACTGAGAGAGGGGGGGGGAGGTGAATCAATATATTGAAAAACTGATACAAAGTTCCCAAACTCAAACTCAGTCAAACAAAGTAAACATATCTCAGTCAAGATCAATGTTCATAGGAATACTTGGCATTAATTGGTTTAACTATTATGACAACTTTAACAATAAACACCTTCAATCTTGTAAACATCAACAATGCTTAATCATAACTCAACATATTCATCTCTCAATGCTTATACTTAACATGCCTTATCAGAAGTTAATCAAATCAACAAATAAGATCATAGCCACAAAAGCATTCACCACTTGACACAAATGTTTATACGTGGAAAACCCAAATAGGTAAAAACCACGGTGAGATGGGACTCACAAGGATAGCTATCTAAACTCTTTCGAACTTCGCCCTTTTAGGAGCCAAAGTCTATTAGAGCTTTACAATAAGTCCTGTTAAGAACTAATTCTGGTTAAGAATCACCCGGTTAAGGGATTTACAAATATGCCTTGTTAGAAGCACAATACCCTATTCGGAGTAACCTCGCTGAAGGATTTAGCAATCCAAGCTAATGGACCACCTTGTTAGAGGATTTAATGAGTAACCAAGCTTGTTAGAGCTTACCCGGTTAAGGGATTTTACTTCTGTTGTAATTGTTAGAAAACAACAAGTTTTCTTGATCTGTCTGAGTAGCACTATCTTTGCTTGATCAGATCCTTCTAAGCTTCAATCTGCCTTCACTCAAAGTGTAGATCCATTCACTAGTTGGGCAACCACACACTCAATAGGTTTTCTATCAACCTTGCAAACAACCTTTACAAACAACTTCATCGACCTTAAATACAAATCAATTGGGTCAGTAACACAACAAAAACCTAATTCTCATCATTGAGATTACAAACAAGTCAGTTCAATCTTGACCATTACAAATCATAACAATCTCTTCACATTCTTCAAGACAATTCCAACCGCTACATGATCACCGATCCATTGGATTTTGTAAGTCATCACACATTGTGCATTAAATGCAATCCACTTTTCTCCTTCCCTAGACAATAAGAAAATGCGCCAAACCAATTTGAATTTATCCTCATACAGTGATCACACGTGTCTCCATCATTACTGGTCATCAGATAATAAACCAACAAACTTGATCGGTTAGGGTTTAACAACTAATAGGGTTTACCGGTTACATTACATAGAAAGGTTTAACCCTTCACACCGGTTCACTGATTCAACTCACAAAATTTACATACATCGGTTACAACATCTTGTACAACTCTCTTCTTACCAGTTACAAGCCAATATAAAAAACAACAATATCAACAATAACATGAATACCTTTTACCGGTTCAATTGACATCAATGACAACATATCATTAGTGCAATCTCTATGCAAAATGCCAACATGTGGAAGATGTGTTGGACATCGAGGACATGTAATGCCTTCAGAATTTGCTATCAAATTTGATCATATTAGCCTATGGACTCAGAGGGTTGTGGTTTTGGTTACAAGGCTCTGTTCAAATATAAATTCTATATTGCATTTTTCAGTTCCTGTCAATTCAATTTGGAAAAATCTCGTTTCAAACTCCTAACAAAATCCTTTCAAACTTGTAACAAAATCCTTTCAACGGTCTGCCAGGATGAGAAAAATTAAGAGTTCTAGATGATGAAATTTTGACATGCAATAGATGAATTACTCTGCCCTTCTGTCAATAGTGATGTACCTATCTATCTATCTAAATAAAACCAGTTTGTGTGAGAGAGCAAAAAAAAGGTAAAATTGAAGAGATGTAAGCTATCGGATTAAAAAAATCCGACGAACTTCTGTCATTTCTGCCAACGTTTTTCATTTTTTATTCAAATATTAGTCATTTTTGCTAAGCATATCTCTGGATTTCAATCAAGTATCGATTGTGTTTCCTAATTTATGAAGGGCATTAATGGACTGAATGAAGTGCACAACATTAAATTTGTGCCTCATGATGATAGGCTTTCTCCTATTTTTGCGTGTGTTATTTGGTAGAATGAGAAGTTGCCTGTTTAAACAGGGTGCGTATGAAATTGATTGCAGAGGAGCTCCATGACTTCATCTCAGGTGCCCTCATCACAGGGCAACCCAATTTGGGAATTTGGAACATGGGTTCCTCCATTAGCCATAACCAAATTGAGATTTGGATCAAAGGCAGATGGGTTTTGTGGGGCAATAAATAAGGGATCGTTAAACAGACCGGTCAAAAGTCGTCAAAGATTTCAGCTTGGAATCCATTAATGGAACTCAACAAGGAAGCCCGAATCAAAATAGGGGAGCTATAGAATTGAATTAGTAAGCTATGGAGTGCTTGTAAATATCGATGGAGATCAAGAATGTAGGGGAAATTCAATGGATCTTTCATGTTTTCTTGACTGAAAATTGAAATTCCCTTTGAATATTTGATCATTCACACGGCCAGATAACACCCATAATAGGAAAGCAAAGGGATGACGAGGTTGAAAGATGGTTGAAGGTTGAATTTGAGGGATGATGAGGTTGAAAGACGGTAGAAGGCTGAATTTGAGAACCTGAAGTTTTATTTATTTATGGCATGCGCTATGTGGGTAGTGTGGGGGAGTTCAACTTGTTTTTTGAAACAGACAGTGAACAAAATGACAGAGAATTATTCATCAAAAGAAGAAAAGACCAAAAGACCATACTTGATAGCCGAAACAGTAGAAGCGATGGAAGTCCCAACAAAGCACAAAATCAAATAGCATATACAAAATTGGACAATAAATTATGGCTCAGTTTGGATTTACATGAATGAGAAAATATTTCTCTAGATTTTTCCAGAGTTCAATGAAAACTTCTAGAACTCAATGTCATGGTTAGCCAAAATATTTCAATTTCTAAAGTTTTTGGGCATTCATATTTTCTTATTATTAATTGTATTTAATTAAATATTTTAACGTCATTCACGAATCATATTAAACATATTATATTAATTCTTATTCCAATTTATATTTCTTAACATTTGCAAATTCTCACCGCTCATTGGACGAGGTGAAAAAGTAAAATGCATCCAACAGATGCGTTAGTTTTTGCCGTCGGCAGGAACTAAAAACGCTCTTATGTAACTCTTATATAGTGATATTAGAGTTTTTAGTCAACTTAGTTCCTATGTCCATTAGTGTTGCTCTATAGTCTTACATTTAAACCATGTGACAATTTCTAACCTAACAAATTTAAGAATGCTTCGAAATATTCCTCTAAGATATCTTAGAACTCACTGCCAGCTAATGATTGGATGAGTTGTGAATTTTAGACAAGATTCTAACAACATATTGTGATACGTCTAGATGAGTAGTAATCGAAGACCCATGAGTAGTACTCAAAAATACCTCAAATACTCAAAACTTCATACGAAATTCTTGTATAGTGTTTCGTCTCTTGATATTAGGATCTCTAGTGAACTTAGTTCCTATATCCATTAGTGTTGGTGAGGCTCTTACATAGTCTTATATTTAAACCAAGGATCCTCTTCTCTTCCACCTCGTTTATCAAACAATAAGATATGTCTTGATGAGCTATAGTCAAGGATGCACTTATGGAACTCATATAGTGTCTCACTTATGGAACTCCTATATAGTGTTTCATCCCTTGATATTGGGGTTTTTATTTAACTCAGTTAAGTTTAAATGTTTCATTATTTGAATATTCCTCAAGTCTTATATAGTGTTTCACTTATGGAACTCTTATATAGTGTTTCTTCCCTTGATATTGGGGTTTTTATTTAACTTAGTTCCTATTTTTTATCCTAACAAGTTTAAATGTTTCATTATTTGAATATTCGTCAAGTCTTATATAGTTGTTGTCACGTGGACTTGCACTCGATTGCAAGTATGAAATTCTTGTAATCCCATGAAACATGAGACTACTCTCAGGTTGTGGGTATCCTATTGTGAGAGTAGACCTCCAGATTAACTCACAACTTAAATATACATGTTTGCAACAATGATTCTCATGAAAGGCTAGCTTACTGATTTACACAAAAAGGAAAACAATAATGTTCACACAATTTTGATGCAACAAAATCACATACAAAATAATATTCACACAATTTTGATGCAATAGAATCACATACACAATCAGAGACCTACACTATAACATGTACTTTAGTACTAAGTATCTGAAGAAAACTAAGAGAAAATGAAACATTCTACAAAAGCATCTCAAAATTTTAATCAAAATGCTTACAATCATAACACTTAGACCAAAGTATTCAAGTAGGAACTCAACTTCTTTATTGAAAACAAGGAACTTTCTGCATTATAAATCTGGAAAACTCATAAAAAAATGAGTTACAAAGTATGAAATCTCTGCTGCTACACAAGTACCAAACTCAGAACTCTCGAATACTGAGGAGAAAAGAAAGACTGATACAAAAATGCTTCCCAAAATTCAAATTTGAATTTTTGGCTCCAAAAATGATGTGATATCATCAAATCTAAGCTCTTCCTTAAAATCAGGTGCTTATCTCAAAGAGAACTCCCTCAAAACTACCAAAAAAGTTGCCAAAGTGAACACAAACTCTTTGGGTCAAATGTAACAAAATATCCCCCTAAATTAGGGATATAACTGCATGAATCAAGTAATTAAGTGCCTAGTTTTCCTCCTCCTTGACTAATACTCCAACTATCTGGACCCTCTAAATGAAGTCAAAATCACAATCAAGAGACCAAATCCCCTAATTTTTTCTCTATATGATAACACATCTTCAATAAGACCCTAGATGCAAGCTAATACTTCAAGACTTAACTAAGCCTTCCTATTTGCTCTCACTTTGCATCTCAATGTATCTCCTATTATGGGTTGATAAATAACTTTTATTAAAATGATATATATGATCATTTCTAATAAAAGTATTACAAGTTTGCAAAAAATAGAAGATTCAAATAAGTGTTTATAAAACACAATAAATTACAAGACAAAAATATAGGAACAAGGCCTTCCTCTTTGAACATTAAAAAAACCAAAAAAAAAAAACCTTGCCCTATCGGGTCCATATTAGGGTTACCTAAACTCCCCCAAAAAAGTAAAGTAAAAGAAATTAAAAGAACTTCATATTTTCATTTAGCATCTCCTCGAATGCTTTATGACAGGGTTGACCGCCATGAAGAGCTAGGGTTTTCTGCTTTGAACCCCTCCATTTGGCCTCTGAGACTAATGATTCAATGAAGATCTCTGTAGGAATTTGTGAGGTAAGATCCTTTTGGTCCCAAATCTATAACTTTTGTGCTCCTCTTTCTTTATTTCATGCTTTGCTGTGTCATACATCGAGTTCTTCTATTAGTCAAAGGACTCTATGGCTTTCATGCTTTGGGTTGCTACTATCTTAGATGACTACTTCCTTGACTGCATATTCATTGTTTCTACAACAGACCTTGACCACGATTGTTATCTGCTTGTGCTACACTAATTGTATCTTCTTTATGTTTGTTGTGAACCTCCATTTGGAGTGAGGGTTTGATATTAGGAATCAAACAATGTCTCTTTCACTGTATCTTGAAAGCATCCATTGGTTGATCTCTATTCTTTTGATGTGATAGTAAATTCTTTATTGTGATTGTCATATCTTTGAGTTGCCTTCAAGCCTTAAGGATTAAAGACCTTGAATGACTTCAGGATTATTGTCTTTTGGATTGCATTCATTATCAAAACACCTTCATTTTGAATTCACTATATATTTCTTGGTTGACTGCTCATCATGATTTTCATTTACACATAGTCATTTGTGTATTGAGAAAGAAGACTTTGAGGTTTGACTGTAAACACCTATTTATGATGATTTCTCATTGGGTTTATGATTGCATATGCTATGATAGTGGCTTCCATTATACCTTGGAGTAAGGTATATTATCCTTTTATAACTGTAATAACACCATGTATGCTCAGATATCATCCTTTGAGTTGAAAAGAAGGACCTCATATGATGGCCATTTGATCCTTTTGATATGTATTCTGAATAAAAGCTTCACTTGTTGTCTTTATATTTGGATGGTGAAAACTTTTTGAAAGACCCCTGAGCCTATCTTCTCTGATGTTGTGTATGCATGCTACAGTGCAAGTATCAATGATTATGACCTTAACAGTCACCTCCCTTGACTGTCATATACTTCTTTAAATCTGCATTTTGGCTGCTCATCCTTATGATTATTGTATTTCTTATCTTTCATTGTTATTGTAACAAATACTAGAGCCACTCTCTTTGGCTAGGAACACTATTTTGACTTATCATTGTTCTAAGACTATTGTGAAACCTGCCTACTTCTCCTCATTAATTGCCAAGCTTTAGTGGTTTTGTCTTTTTATTGGCTGTCAATACTTGTTGCCTGACTATACTTTTTTGAAAAACTGCTCCTATTGACTGTAACAGTTATTAATGTCTTTGCCTTACTCTGATTTGGCATCATGCATACACAATATATTGTTCTTGGTTGCAATAAAACCCCAATCTACTCCTTGGTTGACTATGAAACTTATTGTCTGGTGTAATGTGACATCTGAGATAAAACACAGTTCCATATATCATTGTGAATAATTTTGGCTTCTATTCACTATTGTTTCTTATGAAGAATGTCTTTAGAGGTGTGATAATTGATCATTGTCATCAACTTTAGAGCACAAGTACGAAAATTCACTAGAATTCTGGCATCTTTTGATTGCTCTTGTGATGAACATTTTTTCACTGTTGTTGTATCTTTTCCTCCATTAGTTCATTGTTTCTATTTTTGACTTCATGGTAATTTCAATATTGCATAGAATGACTTGTTCATGATATTCATCACCTTTAGATTGAGATTTACCATTCTTCTCAGGGAGTTAACACTGATTATCTTAGATCTTTCTGTTTATAAATTATTTCCTTTATGCTATATACTCATTGTCCAGCTGATTAAGAAGACTGTATTTTTGCCTTGTAACTGGAAATGAGGACCAATCCTTAAGATTTTGGACTGTATTTTGGGGTTCTACAAGTTGTCAGCACTGTCAATGTGTTTTTTAGCATCTCTTTACTATCTTCATACCCTTGACAATGATAAGGGTTTCTTATAAGTCTGTTCACTGAGTCCTTATAGGTTCACTGATGTTGTTACTATCTTTGTGCTCTTTGTTGTCATATGGTGAGACTGCTTTGTATTTGAGCATGCTATTCATGCTGCAGAACTTTATCTCCTTTTGATGATTGCTTTTGACAGTGGTTTGTAATTACACATGATTGTCATTTCTTGTTATGACTTAAGGGTTTGAATCTTGAAAGCTGCAACTGTTATAGCTATCATCTCATCTCATCATGATTCTATCTATAACTATTATTACTCTTTGCTCTTGCATTATTGGAATGAGGCCTTTGATACCTTAGCTTTGTCATAGCTCTTCTTCAAGTCAACTGGTATTTGAGAGTATTCATTGAATATCTTTTCATAAGAGCATGTTGGGATCAACCCTTGTGGGAGCCACATTTTAACCCACATGTTGTAATTTAATGAACAACCACATCACTTTCATGTATCTGTGCATGAAGCAAACAAGTTAGACAAAACATGCATTTGATGATGATTTGATCTGGCACTTGTTCACTTGTTTTTCTGGATTTATATGACATGTTGACTACTAGTATGCATATGAGAGATGTATTATGTGTTTGTATATGCATGTGTATATAAAAAATTATGGGAGATGTATTATGTGTTTGTATATGCATGTGTATATAAAAAATTATGGCTCTCATTGCTCTAATACAATTTTCCTCAAATGTAGGTGTAGACACCTAAAATTGTCCTGTCTAATTTATTTATTTGATTATTTAAGCCTAATTCTTCTATTAATTAAATAAATCTTAATTTATTTAATTAATTCATTTATCCTCTTCTAGCCTTATTTCTCATTTAAATAAATACATTTATTTATTTAAATGATCATTTTCCCTAAATTAAATAAATATCTTATTTATTTAATTGATCCCACTTCTTCTATTAAATAAATAAATCTTTATTTATTTAATTAATTCATTAGCCTTTTCCACCTATGACACATGTCATTCATCTCTTAATTCCTACACTACCTACCCTCTCATTAGTTTATTATTTCTTTTACCTACCCTCTAATCATAGTCGACCATTTATCTTTTACACCTCTCAATTTTATCCTTCCATTTCTTACAATGTCTTCTATATAAGAGGATACTTCTTTCATTATCAACCCTAATCATTCTATTCAAGAATCCTAATCATTCTACCCGACTACTCTACACTTTCGAACTTTCATATGCGATCAAGCCTATTTGCAACCACATTTCCGTTCTTTGTTGAGCTCTTGTGCACACATAAAATCTGAGAGCAAATATATCAAGCAAGATCAATGGAGATAGGAAGAATGAAGATTCAAACCCTATTGGACATGTGATGGTATAATCTTTGTGATTTCATTTGATTTGCATTGTCTTAGGTAATTTTCAAATGTTATGGTGGATCTTTGTTGTTGTTAGGCTAGGGTTTTGTGGTTGAATTCATTTAGCCTTTCAATATTGTTTTATCCATTTTCACCATAAACATTTTGGCACACCCCGTGGGACATGGATTTTTGTTAGATCTATGTTTTTTGTAGATTTTTCTAACCCTATATTGCTGTTTTGTAAAACAATTTGGAGAATAACCTTGTGCAGCTAGGGTTTTGGACACAAAATCAAGATCTTGGAAAGATTTGATCCGATCTCATAAATGGATAAAAAATTTTACATCAAATTTTGTTTGCAAGTTGAAGACAGTATCAAGAGCTCAGAAACCAAAATTCAGATCTATTGGAGCATATTTTAATTTTCTATGATTTTTTTATTAATTTTCATAAATAAATAATTTTGAGAGAAAATGAACGAATTTTTTAGATTTTCTTATATTTTTGGAAATATCTATGATTTATACACATGATCTGTTCTTTGTGATTTTAATTTTGATGCAAAATATTTCGTTAAAAATCAAAATTTTAAAAATTAGGGTTTTTAATTATTTTGATCAAATCTCACAAACGATTTTGAATTTTGACATCAAATTTGTTTTCTAGATCAAGAGTAGTATCAGAAATTCTTAGACAAAAAATTAGATTTTTGAATCAGATGTGAATTTTCTATGAATTATTTATGTGTTTTCATAAAAAATTAATTTTGAGAGTAAATTAGCGAATTGTTTGGATTTTCTTACCTTTTTGGAAATCTCTCAAAATTATACACAGGATTTGTTATTTGTAATTTTAAATTTGATGCAAAATCATTCCTAAAAAATTGGATCTTTGAAAATTAGGGTTTTGCATTATTTTGCTCATTCTCACAACTTGCTTAGATTTTTTGCAAAAAGTCTTTTATGCAGGTTTGGAAGACCATTAGGAATGTCCAATATAAATTTTAGATTTTTTGGATCAATTTTGCATTTTATATGAATTTTTTATATTTTTTCATAAAAAATTAATTTTTGGAGCAAATTAGCAAATTTTTTGGATTTTCTTACATTTTTGGAAATTTCTTGAACTTTTACAGGTGGTATTTTTTTTTATGATGAATCAGATCTTTAAATTGGTAAAAAATAACGCATTGTTGAAGGGCCCTATTTCACAAAGTCTTTTGGATTTAAAATTTACCTAACTTGTGTGCTTGCAGGAGGGGTATTATTGCAAAACTACTAACAAATCTTTGTTGGAGAATTTTGGCAAGGATTTTTTATCTTTATTGTGTGCCTTGTTTTCATAGATTGCCAAACACTTCAATTGGTGCACTAAAATTGAACCAGTGTCTTTTGTGTCTTGGGCAATAGGCTCTTTTGTGTTAATCTCCAGAGGGCCTGTCTCCCCGTGTGGTCATTAGGACTACTAGTGAGGAGAGAACCACCCAAGTGGTAGCGAGGAAAACCCACCTCTTCCGAACCACTATAAACAACTGTATTCATGGTGAAAACCATGGGTAACGTGTGCTGATTAGTTCATACCAACACTATGTCTCCCCATAAACCCGTTTGATCAAATTTATTTGATCAGTTGTAGGGCGTAACCCCTACCGGCTGGGAGTCTTTTGTATTTACAGAGCTGAAAGTGCCACATATATGGTCACACGAGCGGATGCCCTTACTAGCACCTTTTTGTTTTTAGAAAGCCAAAATCCTTCTAGTTGTTGGGTCAGGAGGTCAGACCTCTGGAGCGACCCACAAACATACGGTTCTTAGTAGAGATACAAAGTTCACCACATGGAGTTTTCATGGGGACTGATGCTTGGCTTCCCCAGAGAAGTGAGTGCCGAGGGCGGAGTCAGTGGGGTCAAGCATCTAAGTATCTGCTTTGAATAGTGTGGCCTCGGGGGAAACCCCATGTGGGATCAACAACTATTGTCCTGACCAGCCATAAGAATTGTGCTTGTCTTATTTTGAACAATCAAACATTCAAGACCAAACATCAAAACATTGTGCCTTTTGTGTGTTCAAGTGTATCTAAAACATTTTTTACATCAAACAACACACTTTCTTTGAGTCATTTTGAGTCTAAACACTTGCAAACATTGAGTCCTCATCAACATTGTGTCATCTTGTCATGAAAAAACAGTCAAAAAATTCAGATTTGGTTACAACAAGCTTCACAAATTGGAAAAATATACAGTCCAACAAACAAGAGCAATCAGTTTCAGAATTCTTGAGCTTCCTAGGTTATTTCTCTAGATTTTATCTAGCATTCAACCTATTTCTGGGCCCCACAAAGTTCATCATTTCTTTACACCTTGCATTACATTCACATTTGTCTAAACTTGAGTCAAAAGGTCACTTGCTTGTCCTCATCTTTCTTTGTCAACACACTACATACAACAACATTTTGCTAAGTGGTCCCTCATCAAGGTCTATCACCTTTGGGTCTCATTTGGTCTTACTTAAAGTCAAGGTCAACTTACCTCATCAAGAGAAACTATCATCTCTTTGGAAGTCACACCTACTCTACTACATACATACTTGGTCTTACACTTTGGACATTGCAAGTACACCTTAGATTCATTTACATTCCATCCAACTCTTGGTCTTCCATACTCTTTCCATTTTCATCTAGTCTCTCACATCTTGGTCAAGACCTAGTTCATGGTTGAAACCCATTCCCAAAAATCTAGGAGAGAAGCTAAAGAGGCTCAAGAGTCCACAAACATGAGTGCCTATGAGTACGATAATGATGTCTTTTTCAATTCTGATCATACCACATTACCTGACATGGATGCCTACGGAAACTTTCCAAATGTTGAGAACATGGACACTACAAACAACAATGATACACACAATGACAATATTGACATTTCAGTACATTCAGCAGAAGTGGAAGACTCCATTATGGATCCCCATTGTTGGCATATGGACACTCCAATGAGATATTGTGTGTGATTGAAGGTTTTATCATTGATAGCAACCTTGTAATCCTATGGCACCGGCAAGACATTATACCGGCAAAGCATTACATAGGCAACCTTGCAATCCTATGGCACCAACAAGACATTCTACCGGCAAAACATTATTCAAGCAAGACAGTGCACCAACATCAACAAGATCACTCTACACTAGCACTGGCACCGGCACAGAAGAAAAGATGTACACCGGCACAAAAGAAAAGATGTATACCGGCACAGAGGCCGACAAGATTTTTGATATGTAATATTTTGTTTATTATTGTAAGCCAACTTGGCAAATTGTAAAATGACTCTTGTATATAAAATAGATCATTGTAGACATTTGTAGGATATGGATAGGAAGCATAAAGAAAATTATTAGGCATACCTAATGTGCGAATTATAGGTCAAGGGTATATGTAAAGAACAGAGCAAGAATCGGTACTGAATCTGGCATTGAAGATGCTATTGTAAAGCAGTATAGAATATTGGATTTGTATAATCCTCATTGTAAGTCAGTGTGACTTCTTATTGAGCAGTGTGCTCTAAGCAGTTGGCCTTCCTGCATGTGCAGGCCCCTATTGTAAGTAATATTCTCTTATTGGCCAGTAAGTGAATATTGTGGGTCACAAATCCAACCGAGGTTTTTTCCACACCGGGTTTCCTCGTTAAACATCTTGTGTTATGGTGTTCTTTTCATGTGGATTTTTTTGATTCTGTTAATTACATTAATTATTGCATACCGATATACTGTTACTTTATGTTCAGTATGTTCTATCTTAAGAAAATTTCATTACCGGTCAGATACTGATTCATCCCCCCCTCTTAGTATCTGTGGGAACCCTAACAATTGGTATCAGAGCTTGGTCCTCTATTTTCAGAAGCCTAACAGCTTGAGGAAGATCGTGACACTGGTAAAGATAGAAAATATGATGAAGCAACTTGAAGGAGCTCTTACTGACTATGATGCAGAGAAGTTGAAAAATATCAAATTAGAAGATGATTTAAAAGTAGCTCAGGACATTATTCAGGCACTTCAAGAAAATCTTACTGTTACAAGAAATAAGAGAAGAGAACTTTGTGAAAAATTGCAAAATGAGAATGATGAAAAGGAATCACTTAATGATATGATAAGCAAATTGAAACAAGAGATCATGACAACAAAAAATGAAATGCAGGATATGACTATGAGATTTTGCAAAGAGATTGAGGACAGAAAGAAGAATGAAGAAGAATTGACCATAAGACTAAGTGATGCAGCAAATGAGAACACAAGACTTAGCTATGAAAATGACATGTTGAAGACAGATCTGATGCATACTCAGAATGACTCAAAAGAACTAATGAGACAAAAATAAATCTTGGAAATGGAATTGGAAACTGCAAATCAACACAAAGAAAAATTCAAGAAAAGCTCAGAAGAACTTGGTACCTTATTGAAGAATCAAAAACCCAAAGGTTACACTTTTGGAATTGGATTTGAAGTCGAAGAAAGCTCCGGTACTACAAATACTCAGGATCACAGCAAACTGGTAAGACCTCCTAATACTTACAAATTTAATGGAAAATGCTTTAACTATAATAAATATGGTCATAGGGCAAATGAATGTAGATCTAGGAATTATCAGAATATCAATCCTCCCACCGGTCAATGCTCCAAATGCAACAAAATTGGTCATAACTCTGAAAACTGCAGAATGAATGTAAGATGTTATGTTTGTGGAAGATTTGGACATTTATCAAATCAATGCAAAACACAAACCAACATAGGTTATGGGAAAGCTATTCAGAAAAATAATGTAACTTGTTATGCATGTAACAAAATTGGTCATATTGCTAAATTTTGTAGAAGTAAAGGTACACCGGTAGAGAACAAAAGTACTAGCTTGAAAGCTAAAGAAAAGGTTGAAGAGGTTAAGCAAGAATTCTCAAAGCAATGGATTAGAAAAGATGATCTAAATATTGGGGATACTCTTCCACCGGTAGAACCAACAAATGCTCCACCGGCAGGACAATATGATGCTCCATCGGCAGGACAGAGCAATGCTCCACCGGCAGGAAGTTCTTCATCTAATTGAAGAAAATTATCTTGAGGGTTTGGCAATCTAATGACACATGTGCTATTATTCCCTCGGTTAGAGAAAAGAAGTTGAAAATCACTCATTACTGGCAAATAAAGTTAAGCTAATACATTACTGGCAAGCAATTAATGTGGTAGGTAGCGGAAAAGACTTTATAAAATAAGGTTTTGGCTCCATTTCACTTCACCAAGCATTCAAACTTTCAGAGAGAGCGAAGATTTCCGAGCTAAGGCATTTCGAGCAAAGAGGCAAATCATTTCAACAATCAATCCATCCAAAGACAGAAAAAGGTATTTATCATCATGGCATCCTCCTCTGCACCTGAATTCATAGCAAACCCTATAGTAGTCGAGGTTATAAAATGCCCTAGGCCTGTATTTCAGCTAGTTCCCAAGGTAGCTAAGAAAGATGACAATACAGGTTCTTTTTCCCAAATTCCAAAAGGTGTCGTATATGCTGAAGACCCTAGAATGTATATCCATTGCAACATAGAGGAATTAGGAGATGAAGAAATTAAAAACATGTATAAGACTGTTATATGTGACAATTCCGAAAATGTAAAACCTGAATATAAAGTTGTTGAAACCCTAGGATTCACTGAAATCCTCTGCATTCCTGAATTTCCCAAGGAAGTGATTAGGATAGTTTTAAGCAGGGTACATGGTTCATTCTTTTGGCTTGATTCAGTTCACAAAATTACAAAGGAAGCTGTGAAAGCAGTAACAGGGTTACCTTCCATCGGTAACAGGCCTGACAAGATTAAGAAGGTCTCCAATGACCTAGTAATGAACTTAACTGGTGCAACATCAGACAGAAGGTCTCTAAGGGTTAATGAATTGACCGATATAAATGTTAGATTTGTTAGCATGATTTTAGGGTACAAAGCAACTCATGCAAATAGACTTAACTCAGTTTCCAGTTTATGCATTAAGAGTGCTCATGATATGGTAAAAGAAAATGTGAAAATTGATGTATGTGAATAGCTAAGAGATGAGTTGATTGATAACTTAGGCAAAATCAAGAAGGATAAGAAATGAACTTTTAGATTTGGAAATTTACTTGTATGCTTAATGCTACATATAACCAAACAGGTTCCCGATATAGGTAACAAAGATTTTGGATTTGACATACCGGTAGGAAAACAATTATCAGACTTATTCAAAACCATGGGTCAAAACAAGGAGAAGAATATCAATGAGTATTTTCAAGCACTAAAGGTCAGAATGAACAAAAGAATCAGACTATCACAAGAAATTGTCAACAAATACAAGGATGATATATGTTTTGTAATAAAAAAGGATGAGATCTTGATGGAAGCAGTCATCCCAAGAACAATTTGGGTAACAGAGATGGGTTATGAGACCGATGATCATATCATTGAAACTTATGCTAAAGCATTTCTAGAAGCACCCAGGGAACCAAAGGAAAAAGTATTTGGTAGTGCTGAGACCATAGAAAGACAAATTCAATCTAAGAAGAGAGTGAAAAAGGTTGAAGCATTTGTGAGAAAAGGATCCAGACAAGCAAAAGTCATAAAGGAAGATATATTAAAGAAAACCGGCATAACTGAAGATGAGTTGGCAGACCCACAACCTGAAGCTCATCTATCACCGATAGGTACTTCCTCAGAAGGAGATATACCAACAACTTTTAAAAGAGTTGTTAGGAAAAGAGAACCCTCACCGGCAACCACTCCTTCACTTAGAAGGACAAGGCAGAAGCAACAAGCTGTGAGATCTCCAGTCAGAAAGGTCACACCTAAAAGGAAGTTGACACCCAAAAAGAAGAAAAAGACAAACACAGACTTGGCCCCTCTTGATATATTACTGAATGAGATCACAGAGGAAGGTAAATTGAAGAACATAGGGAAAATATATGACACTTTAACAGCCGATGAGAAAGAACAAGTAGAAAATAGTGTTATATTACATATGGATAGGTACAAGAAGTTTTTGATGGAAGTAGTCAATGAAATTCCAGATGAATTATTTCAAAGACTAGAGGCAAGAAGATAGGTAGTGATAGAATTGGATAAGAAAATAAAAATTGAGAAATTACTTGCTGTATATCTGGTAAACTCACCTAAAGAAATTGATGATCTGATAGCTCAGGCTAACCGGATAGTTTTTTCCACTACACACCAGCATATTTCACTAATGGCAGGAAGAGTCAATGAAGTGACATAGGAAACAGAAGATGATTGGGATATATTCTTGGTTGAGAAAGAAAAACAAGAAGAGTTTAGGAACCCCAAACCTATAAAAGTTTATCAGAAAGATAGAGACAAGGGGAAAGGTAAAGTTGGTGGACCACCAAGTATCAAGGTTAGAGACAACTTACCCCCACCTCCTTTAAATACTCCACTGGTAAAATCAACAACTACTGAAGATCAACTGGCAGCTGAGAGCATGGATACAGAGGATGGCAATACTAATCCTGAAGTCCTATATACTGTGAATGTTGATACTCAGAAGATCAACATAGTGGTAGATAAAGATACAACAGATAAATCAGATATAGCCAAAGAGCCTCCGGTAATAGGAAATACAGAGCAACCGGCAGTAGATACAAAGAAAAAGATGGAATCTGGAACACAAACAGAGAAACCAACAGAGCTAAAGGCTCCAGAATAGATGCCACTGGTGAGAAATGAAGCAGGAAAACCAGTGCTTAAGGAAATGCAGACACAAACTGACCTGCCAGAGGTCAATACAAGCATGGTCACTTCCACCGATACTCAGTTTGTTGGGTCACCATCAAATGTGACTGAGGTATTACTTGAATCTATCAAGAAAATAACTGACTATAGCTCACAAGCTTACAAAGCAATAGATGATTCAATCCCATTTTTGAAATCAATAGCTCCTAATTGTAATATAGACAATAAAGATTCTTTAGGATAGTTGGATACACTATGTAAATATATTTCTGAAAATTTTGAGCAAATAAAGGTAGAATCTATAAAGGAAATTGTAGAAAAGGAGAAACAGAAATTCTTTGAGGAAGGAATAAAGAAGTGTAATAGAGAGTTTGATACACTTCTACCGGAACTGTGTAGTTTGTTAAAAGAGTACAAAAACCTGTACAAAGATACATGAAAAACAAACTTGCTGACTATAGATGTAGACAAGAAAATAAGCAAGGCACAGGATGAGATAAATAAACTTGCAGACAATTTTGTCAACTCACCTGATTCATTATCAGTTTTTGAAGAGAAGATAGCAAATTTTGAGGAAGAATTGCTCAAATTGGAAAGAGAGAAAGAGGCAATAATAAATAAGGAAAAACATTTGAGATCTAAACTAAGTCCAAGATTGGACTATTTAGCATCTCTGTGGAAGGAAATTTTAGAGGCATTAACACAAGGAAGCAAAACACCGGCAGAGCATTTGCAGTATCTCACCGGTACAGTAAAAAGAACTGAGACAGCAATAAAAGACAGTAAGAAGTTTATGGATGGTATAAACTTAATTTTGGGAGATCTCTTTCAGAAAATAACTACCCAGTTACAAGGTTGAGGATATGGATAGCTGAACCTACAAACTCTACTGACATCTTGACAACCTTTGTCATTGATGCCAAAGGGGGAGTAGTGGGATGAGAAAATTCAAAACATAGGAATTATATGTTCAAGGGGAGCTCTCACATTTTTGGTAACATTTTTGGTCTACACATTTTTGGATATCTTTTTGAAATTTCTCATGAGTGTTGCCATCAATGCCAAAGGGGGAGATTGTTGGCATATGGACACTCCAATGAGACATTGTGTGTGATTGAAGGTTTTGTCATTGATGGCAACCTTGCAATCCTATGGCACCGGCAAGACATTATACCGACAAAGCATTACACAGGCAACCTTGCAATCTTATGGCACTGACAAGACATTCTACCAGCAAAGCATTATTCAAGCAAGACAGTGCACCGACATCAACAATCACTCTACACTGGCACCGGCACCGGCACAGAAGAAAAGATGTACACCGGCACAGAAGAAAAGATGTATACCGGTACAGAGGCTGACAGGATTTTTGATATGTAATATTTTGTTTATTATTGTAAGCCGACTTGGCAAATTGTAAAATGACTCTTGTATATAAAAGAGATCATTGTAGACATTTGTAGGATATGGATAGGAAGCATAAAGAAAATTATTAGGCATACCTAATGTGCGAATTATAGGTCAAGGGTATATGTAAAGAACAGAGCAAAAACCGGTACTGAATCTGGCATTGAAGATGCTATTGTAAAGCAGTACGGAATATTGGATTTGTATAATCCTCATTGTAAGTCAGTGTGACTTCTTATTGAGCAATGTGCTCTAGGCAGTTGGCCTTCCTGCATGTGCAGGCCCCTATTGTAAGTAATATTCTCTTATTGGCCAGTAAGTGAATATTGTGGGTCACAAATCCCACTGAGGTTTTTCCCACACCGGGTTTCATCGTTAAACATCTTGTGTTATGTTGTTCTTTTCATGTGGATGCTTTTGATTCTGTTAATTACATTAATTCTTGCATACCGGTATACTGTTACTTTATGTTCTGCATGTTCTGTCTTAAGAAAATTTCATTACCGGTCAGATACTGATTCACCCCCCTCTCAATAGTTGTGGTAACCCTAAGACCTATTTCAATCGATTGGTTGAAGAAATAATGAGGAGAGATAGACAATACTTCTTACAAGTGATGGCACAAAGTGGAGCCAAGATCCCCCATGATTTTGACATGTCTCAAATAATGGAAAATCGACCTTTGCAACAACCTCACCTCAACATGGATCAAAGGAGGCCTAATAGTGGAGGCAATAGAGGACCACATCTTGTGCCTGAATCACCATCATCTTTGTTTCAAAAACCTGAGGTCCCATACACACATGGTCAAGCATACGATACTCACCTTCGCAGACCATTATATAAGTCTTATGTAGAAAAATATACTCAATCACATGCCAATGATAAGGACCAACCATCAAAGCAATTGGATATCCAAAGGCATGTTCAAAATTTGGACACAAGGAAACCCCGCATCAAATTTGGGGGCAAAACATTAGAGCAAACTCATGACATGCCTGTAGAGTATGGTATAAATGGACAAAACAGATATTCCATTCCTCATCATGACTCGATACCAAGTGGTCCTTATACGCAGCATCACTATAGACCTCCTCCATATGAACATGTGTATGATCAATACCATCCATATATGCAACATGCTCCTCCTCCACCCGGTGGTTCAGGCATGGGGTATGGTCCAAGAAGTCAGTATCCACGTAAGAACAATTTGGAACAGCAAATTAAGGACTTACAAAAGAAAATGGAGGACATAAATACACCGAAGTCAACTTACACAATAAGAGACATATGTCCCTATCCATTTGACAAAAGTATTCCAATGCCTCCATTTCCTACACACTTTGTGACACCTAAATTTGATAAGTACAGAGGCAAAGGAGATCCTAAGACACATATAAGACAATTTTTCACGGCTTGCATTGAGGTAGCAGTAGAAGAGACATATTTGATGAGATTATTCCCACAAATCTTAGGTGATCAAGCTATGGAATGGTTCTCCCAACTCCCACCTAGAATTAAGTCATGGGGTGATCTAGCAGAGACATTTATCCAACATTTCTCATACAACATAGAGATAGACATATCAGTCACTACTTTGTGCAACACCAAACAAAAGGATGGAGAATATTTTTCATCATTTTTACAAAGATGGAGAAATCTAGCCAGCAGATGCTCTTGTGAAATTCGACAAAAACAAATGGTAGAGATGTTCACCCAAAATGTTAACAAAGACATTGGTTATGACTTAAGAAAAGCTTGTTTGTCCACCTTCAAAGACGTCATTGAAAAATTCTTAGCAACAAAGAAGGTCCTAATTGAACAAGGAGTCATCAAAATATTCAAAGAAAACAAAAAGGACTATAAAGGAAAAGACAAGCCAAGATTTTGGGATAAAAACAAGAACATAGTCAATGATGGTGTTGTGGATGTCAATACAGTGCGACCTAAAAAAAAATTTTCGGGATCAAGCTCTACAAAAAATCAGGTGAATACTCAAACAACTTCAAAGTCATGAAGGAAGTACACCCCATTGGGAGAACCACTAGAATCAGTTTTCAAGAAGCTAGTGGCAAACAAAATAATAACAATTTCAGATTTTCCTCCATATGAGCCAAAGGTTAAACCAAATTGGTGGAATGATGATGAGTATTGTGAATTTCACAAGAGAAAGGGTCATAAAATAGGAAAATGTCATCGAATGAAGAACATCATACAAGATCTTATTGATACAAGTGACATTGAGATTGAGGGACACTCATCCAATCAAGAACATGAAATGTTTAAAGAACCATTCCCAAAACATGACAAGGGAAAAGCTAAAGCCACAAATGACCAGACCAACTATACCAGAGCATCCTATAACTATGATTCATCTATCAGTCACATTTGGATGGACAATTATGTCTCTACCATTATCATCAAGGACAAAATGCCTGAAAATTCCACCCAAAGACCTAAAGTTGTCCTAAAAGGCATTGGATCTTCTTCTGAACCTACCTCTGAATGTAATGTAACAACCCGTCGAGGTAAATTCACTATGCAAGGTGCTCCAGCTAAAAACATCGCTTCCTTAGCAACCAAACCTGAATACGATCTGGTAGAACAGTTAGGGAAGACACCCGCGCTTATCTCAATCCTTGAGCTCTTATGCATATCCCCTACACATAAAGCCATTCTTTACAAAACTTTGAGAGACACTTCCATCCCCACTGATCTGAACATGGACCAGTTTCAAGCCATGGTGGGATGCCTTTTTGTCCCACACTCCCTTACATTCATAGAAGCTGACGACGCCTCCGTGAGCCAACCACATAATGCACCTTTACACATTGAAGCCTTCTTACACAAAAATTGAGTAAAACGAGTCCTAATAGATGGAGGAGCTGGTCTTAACATATGTACTTTGAACACAATAATACAATTGGGATATTTAGATAAAGTCATGAATGCTATAAACAAAATTACCATCAAGGCATATGATGATGAAGAGCATTCATCCAAGGGCACAGTCACCTTGCCCCTCAGAGTTGGGCTAGTTACAATGGATGTGGTTTTTCAAGTCCTAGACTTGGATCTTACATACAACATATTCCTAGGATGTCCATGGATTCATGAGATGAGCGCAGTCCCATCTACATATCATCGATGTATCAAGTTCCCACACAATAGAGTTGAAGTGACCGTCAAAGAGGATCCAAACCCATTCATATATTGCAACAATCTGCGACCTAGATCAGAAATAACAATCCCAGACAATCGAGAGGTTGTTCCTTCATCAACATATGTTGATTCAAAATCCTTGAAAGCTTCTACATCAAAACAAGAAGAGATCAAAGAAAAGTTCAAGTTTAAAGACATGGGATGTGGTGAGTATATATTTCATGTTGATCAAGTCCCACTATCTGCTAACACATTTTGTCGACAGGAACAACCTACAAACAATTTGCAATGCCAAGGAATTGGGTGTGAACCACCTAATGTTGTGGCTACTAAGTTTGAATGCAAATCTCCTATAGTGGTGCGAGCATCTCTTGATATCAATAGTCCTAAGAATGGTTCTAGCGAAGAGTCTATTGAGCGTATTGCCACCCCTCTTGAGAACTCACATAGCTTTACCATATCATCCACTCATTCCATTTCCACTTCTCTCCCAAACTTGGATCAACAAGAATTACAAAAGCCCTTACTAATTGGGGATGAAAAATTAAACCTTGAAAAGAAAAAACTAAAAGTCAAAAATAAAGAAAAGTCCTTTAGTCCAAATCAAAATCAAAAGCTATTGGACTCTGCAAAAATCAAAGTCAAGGATAAAACTCCTGTGAAGAAAAAAGAACAAGAGTTGATCTCCCTTGATATCAAAATAAGTGGGGGAAAAAGTTCTACAATTTTAAGTCAAAAAACATACTTGTTGATCCTACATCTCCATCATGTTATCCTACTTTCACTTTCTTTCGCAATCATAAGCCTTCATCACTCATCCACTTATTCTGTGCATCCTTTCCATTCCGGCGATACATCATGGACCTTTAATGGAGCTTCCTCGAAGGACTTTGTTATCAGGGATGCCCAAACTTCTTTAGGTGACACGATACTTTTTTCTCGTTTCTCTCTTTTATTTTATTTTATTTTTTTTTCGTTTTTCAATTTTTTATCCTTTTTCGCATGTCCCTGGAAAATGGAAGTAGGTACAAATTCTCCTAATTTGTGGTTTATCATACCATTTGATATAAAAATGGGTAAATGTGACTTTCCATTATGAACAGCAATGGTATGACCGATCATTGCGGGTACAATGGCAGATCTCCGGGACCAGGTTACTATTATCTTCTTCTCTTTATTCATATTTAGATTATCTATTTTACTCAACAAATCATTAGATACAAAAGTATTTTTTCTTAGTGAACGTGCCAAACGTAGTCCACACATTAGTAATTCTATCTTAGTTCCTTTATCAAGGAAGACAGTCACTCGAGCTACACATCATTCATTCAAGGAACAACACAACTACAATCATAACGTAAAGCCTCAAACATTTGAGGTAGGTGACTTAGTTCTCAAGGAGAATCCAAAAAATCAGCAAGATAGAGAAAAGAAAGGAAAATTCAAGCCCAATTGGTTTGGTCCTTACATCATTACAGCAGCCTATGGATCCAGTCCATATCAACTTTCAACCACAGAGGGTGAACCTTTGGAGGATCCTATCAGCAACATACACCTTCGCAGGTTTTACACATAGCTCTTCAGAGTATCCTAATTCAAAAAAATAAAAAAATCAAATATACAAAAAAAATCAAAAAATTTCAAAAATACAAAAAAAATCATAAAATAAAAAAATCGTTACTTGGTGAAAACCTGGCAAACAGGTGCCTTGTGACACAAAAAAATCAAACAAAGTAAAGAGAAATAAATTCTTCCAACGGTGAAAACCACTTTGGTGACACCCTGGGCAAGTACGATGGTGAAAACTGGGTCACTGGCACCATGTGTAGGGACATTGCTCCTCCCTCCTTCAAGATTCCATCTCATCCTTTCACTTTGCACACACTCACGACCTTTTCATTCATAACAAACTTACCCATTCCCATCATGGCTTGTTATTGATCTACCTAAGATTGGTTAGCCATTCATAATAAACCTCCCTTTTCACCCCTTTCCATTCATAATAAATCAACTCTTATCTATGGCTAAGGCAAATCCTACGTCTCGTGACGGGTGTGGAACTGAGAGCATCGCCTGTTCTGAGGAGTACAGTTTCTTCCAGTTTTCTTCAGTCTATCCATGCACAATCCACAATAAAGCAGCATTTGCATCACCAGTCCGCAATAAAGTTTTTTATTATCCACAATAAAGTATTAGTTTCATGGATTCAATCAGTTTCAGATGAGACAAGTAGCAATGGGCTTCAACAAATCAAATCTTTCAATAGACTCAAGCAACATTACAGTTCAATGCTATCTATCCTTTTGTGAAAGTAAACATTGTGACCACAATCAAATAGACTTATACAAGTGACAAGAGACACTAAACTTGAGGACTACAGTGGATGTTGGTGTCGAGTCTTGGTTTTCTTTTGATTTTTAATTTTTTGGTGACATGTCTTTTAGCTTTTCCGAGATGTCTCTGACTAGAGATTTTATCTCTAGGATGTCGTTGACTAGAAAGGTGAGGATGGGGTATCGTCACCTATTTTTCTTTTGATGTTTGTGGATTGTCTCTTAATAATGCTATGACTTGTCCAAGGATATGAGGAAACTGTGAGTCTAGTATGAACTGGGGCATTCCTTGTTTGCAATTGTCTGATCTCCATGCAAATGGGTACAATGACTTTCTAGGTCGAATATATGCCTTGATTGTCATAACCTATTTTGTCATAATAAAGCTCAATGATGATAACGCACAAGAAGCTCTTTCACTTTCATATCTTCTATCTTCCATCCCCCTTTCTTGATTGACTTCCATTGTCCTTCTTGAGTCCGTGTAGCTTGCTATCACACGATTGAGTATAATGACACGCCAAAAATATTTGCATTTCATGTAGTTGCACCTGTATTACCACATATAAGCATTTCATACATACATATAGATATCACAATTGCATCACATCCTGCACACAACACATGTTAGCACATCTTACATTTTTATCATGTAAATAGTTATTTGCATTATCATATTCATCTGCATTTCATATATTCACATTTGCATTGGCATAACATATAAAAACATAAAAAATAAAAAATATTGCATTTCATTATGTACATATTTGCATCCATATCATAACCATCACATAGAAACATACATCATGAAACATATCATCACATAGAAACATACATCATAAAACATCTTATTACATTGGTACACATGCATATAGCTGCCGCAAGGATGAATCTCATATATATAAAATCATAAGTGTCATGATACAATGATGTCAAAATCATATGGCTAAAATCACCGGAAGGTGTCATTATACAAAATGGTACAAAACTGATACATAGGGAGCCCTCTAAGGCTATGATGAACTCCCTCCCTTGGAGCTACCTAGCCTCGACGGAGTCTGAGCCCTAGAAGGACCCGCCCCAGGATCATCTCTCATGTCCCCTCTATCTGGTGGTGGTGGAGGACCCATGACCCCACCGCTCGATGCCTGTCTCCTGTCCCTCCCTCCAGTGGTCGTCACTATCCATGATGGTCTACGGAAGCTCCTAGCCCGCTAATCTGGTGACACTGCTCCATAGTATAGGTCTCTCTAGTAGCCTATCTCCTCCCCGACTCGCAGAACATAGGCGTATCTGGCCCCTGTGTCCTCTGCTGCCTGCCTCCCTGCCCTCAGTGCTATCTCAGCCTCTGTATAGCACTGAATAGTCTGATCTATGTCCCGCTCAATATCCATCAGCTATCTCTTGAGTCTAATTGTATCCCTTCCTAAATTCCTCCCCCATCCCACAGCCAATCCTCGTGTCGCCCTATCCGGATATAAGAACCCACTGATCACTCCTGCCAATACTGATGGTGGCGTTAATCGTGTCCGTGTCATGGTATCCCAAGCCACGTGTCCAACCCTCATCTCCAATCCCAGATCTTGGAACACTCGTCTCAGTGCATCCCTGTCTCCATCTCGATCGTAAGGAACTAACTCCCCATCGATTGGTATCCTCAATATCCTATATACATCCTCCAAGGTGACGATCATCTCACCCATTGGCAAATGAAATGTGCATGTCTCTGAGTGCCATCTCTCAGCTAAAGCAGTCAGCAACCCCACATTCGACTGAAATTTAGGAACATACAGAATATGTCATAGGCCCATAGCCTCAACTGCTACTCTATCCTCGAATGTCAGCACTTCTCACAAACTTTGAGTCGAAGGGAATCTCTCCCGTGACTCCAACATAGGTAGGTCGACCTGCAGTCAAGCAAATCAACTGTGTCAATCCTAGTGGCATTCCCTATTCATCACAAAGTGTTGCTCTTTTTAGTACTCCCTGTTCATCACAAAATACTATGTTTTGGCATTCCTTGTTCATCACAAAGTGCCTTGATCTATCCTATCCTAGGGCTTCTACTTGAGTGTATCCTCTTGAGTAGTTTCCTAATTGGCAACATATGTTCTATCACAGAATTGTCAATCCTAGCCCTATCTGCTATCCTAGTCTTCCCTAGAGGACCTGCTTGAGTGTATCCTCTCAGCAGCTTATCCAATCGATAGTGTATGTTCATCACAGAACTGTCAATTTGACCTTGAAGACATAAACGCACATACTTCACAAATGCGCCTGGCACCAACACAGATGCGCCTTAGCATTTTTCTCCCCGCTTCACATTTTTCTAGACCTACCTAGAGCGCATTTTTTCCCCTACCTGACATGTATTTATGACAACATTTATTGCGACAAAGTACAAGGAGGTTTTGTGGTACTTACCGACTCTCCTGCATCTGCTAGCCTCTGAAATCGGCGAATGCGATCGAATCTGTGCACCAATGCCATCATTGCTGACTACTGACTTCTCTCTTCTCTCTCTGCACTCTGATCTCTTGGATGTGTGGATGAAAATGAGGATGTTTTCCCCTCATGGTCTATCTTATAGACTGCCCTAGCCCTAGTCTCTCGTGTCAGTCTTCGTTATCCCGTGACTCTGTCACTCTATCCTATCCGGTCAATCCATTCTACCCTTTATTTCTTATCGAGAGATTGTCTATGATCTTTTCAGACATTTTCATCCAATCTCTCGAGGGGGCATATCATTCCCATCTTGGGGATACTTTGTATCAGTTCATCTTATCTTCTTTGAAACAACGCGACAAGTTGCATTGTCTCAAAGAGGCAAAATGTAGACACCTAAAATTGTCCTGTCTAATTAAATAAATATTTTATTTATTTAATTATTTAAGCCCAATTCTTCTATTAATTAAATAAATCTTAATTTATTTAATTAATTCATTTATCCTCTTCTAGCCTTATTTCTCATTTAAATAAATAGATTTATTTATTTAAATTATCCTTTTCCCTAAATTAAATAAATATCTTATTTATTTAATTGATCCCACTTCTTCTATTAATTAAATAAATCTTTATTTATTTAATTAATTCATTAGCCTTTTCCACCTATAACACATGTCATTTATCTCTTAATTCCTACACTACCTACCCTCTCATTAGTTTATTATTTCTTTTACCTACCCTCTAATCATAGCCGACCATTTATCTTTTACACCTCTCAATCTTATCCTTCCATTTCTTACAATGTCTTCTATATAAGAGGATACTTCTTTCATTATCAACCCTAATCATTCTATTCAATAATCCTAATCATTCTATTCAATAATCCTAATCATTCTACCCGACTACTCTACGCTTTCAAACTTTCATATGAGATCAAGCCTACTTGCAACCACATTTCCATTCTTTGTTGAGCTCTTGTGCACACATAAAATCTGAGAGCAAATATATCAAGCAAGATCAATGGAGATAGGAAGAATGAAGATTCAAACCCTATTGGACATGTGATGGTATAATCTTTGTGATTTCATTTGAATTGCATTGTCTTAGGTAATCTTCATATGTTATGGTGGATCTTTGTTGTTGTTAGGCTAGGGTTTTGTGGTTGAATTCATTTAGCTTTTCAATATTGTTTTATCCATTTTCACCATAAAAAGTAGGTACTCAAAGTTGTAGATGGATGGAGGCTAGGTGGTGAACCAAGAGTAACACAAGGGAATTCAACTAGGACTCGTCATTCAGCCAATGAAGAGTCACCCTCTCTTATGTACATTTACATTTTATGCATTTATAAATACATTGTATTTTCTTTATGTGCATACATATCAGTTAGTCTTGTGGCTTGTACGAGACATTACACATTCATATCAATAAAGACTACTCTTTTTCAGAAAAATGTGTACTCTCATACTGTTTTGAATTTGAAATCATGGGAATGTAATCCTCTTTTCTCTTTCAGTGCTCACAAATGTAATAATAGAAGAATAAAATGGACCTTTCGGATTATGAAAACACAAAATCTCTACTTGATTGAGCTTGTTAGCGAAAATAGGTAACAAGTGTTTCACTTATGGAACTCTTATATAGTGTTTCATCCTTTGATATTGGGGTTTTTATTTAACTTAGTTCCATTTTTTAACCTAACAAGTTTAAATGTTTCATTATTTGAATATTCCTTAAGAAGATATCTTAGAACTCACTTTGGAGCTAGCAAATGACTATATTTGTTACATCCCACTTGAGCCCTAAATATTTTGATGTTAATTTTATGCGTTGATATTGAACACAAGTGTTTAGTACAGTATGATTCACACCATATAAGTTAATGATTTATTTTTACACATCATAAAATATGAGATGTTTTCTTTTGATATCAATAAATGCAACGACAAAAATATGTCAGGATTCTAGACTAACTACATGAATTTAACCTAGTGTCTACATGAGATTGTCCTCCTCTAAGGAGGGGAAGTACATTAGGTCGAAAGGTAACAAAGAAAGACAATACCATTTTTAAGTTTAGCTATGTTATGTTAACCTTGTTACCATTAGTTAGTGTGAGCCAGGTAACCCTATTTTGGTGAGTGAAGATGATTAAGGTTTTTACCATCCTAGTCTTGGAGTTGGTATTCTTTTCTTACGACCCAAACCAATTTGAGATCCTAGTCTTTACTCTTTATGTTCCCTATAGTTATGGAACTTTTTGATATTAATTTTTTATTATTAGAAAAAAAACACATAACTCATGCATATATATACATACATATGTATGTATGTATGTATATATGTGTGTGTGTGTGTGTGTGTGTGTGTGTGTGTGTGTGTGTGTGTGTGTGTGTGTGTGTGTATGTGTGTGTGTGTGTGTGTGTGTGTGTTGAATTGGTCAACACCTTTTTTGTGATTCACGACATGTGCTTCCTCCTGCCTCCTGTGGATCCTTGTCTCTGGTCGTTCTCTCATTCGTTGATAGCTTGAGCTTTTAGTGTAACGACAGTGGTGTCTGGTCTGAGACTTGTATTAGAGGACTGGGTTATGGGTTCGAATCCGAGGAGGCCTCCTTCATTCCGTTGGTGCAGAACCCTTAGTCGGTACTGAGGGGGATATTGTTGATTTGGTCAGCACCTTCTTCAGGATTCGTGACATGTGCTTCAACCCGCCTACCATGGATCCTTTTCTTTGGTCTCTCTTCTGTTCGTTTATAGCTCAAGATTTTGATGTAATGGTAGTGGTGTCTAGTCTGAAACTAGTGCCTTCATGCAGGATGTCAACCACACATTTCCTCTTTCCCCCTTTGACAACAATGGAAAAGGGTGGGACAACCAACTATTAATGTGTACATCTTCTCCCCCTTTGACCTTCTTCACTGAGCTAGAAAACACATATCACTATTCTACTAAAAAACATCCATTCTACCACAAACCTGTATTTGTAACAGAAACACTTCTCCCCCTTTGGCTCAGACCACATCATATATCCTTTGCTATGCTTAAGCATGTACATATCATTTGCTCTACTGAAAAACCATTGCAGTCATACCTTTGTTGAAGATACATTCTTGTGCCTACTGGAAATACTTCCCTTGGACATTTTGATACCAATCTATAGATGAACAATTATTACAATATAAAAAGCAGTGCCACTACTGCTTATAAAAATTTATGATCTCCCCCTGAGTACCACACCAATAAAATGTGGATGTAGATTAGCGTTATTTCTCTTTGGAGAGCTAAAAGCTTTCATGTTTATCATGCAGAGACCACATATATCTTCTCCTATGTTCACTGCACATTTGCACCACCATTTATTATTATGCAAACTTCGTTGACTTCCCCTGAGCATAGTCCTTTCATCTTCAATATACATTATCTTCATCCACTCAACCATCTTTATACTATGGTCTGTCTTTAAAATATCTTCACTACTTGCAGCTATATTCAACCTTATATATACAAGTGTGCAACTACAATTAAATGCCTTTTCAGAGTGATCAATATGCCAACAATGTCAGAGCATGATATGCTATCAAGAGATAAACTTCTTCACTAAAAGTAGCTACAACAAACATGCACAATCATATCCAGCACAACCTCAGCTACAATATGCATAAACAACTTCTTATCCTAATCTCATCTACAACATCCTATCTTTACACTTGTCATTTTCAAAATTTTGTGGGTAAAAGATGTGATCAATATGTAGCTCCCCCTAAGGTCCTGCTTCTTCTTAAGCTTGAGGAGATATCACATGTGCATGGAATGCATGGTGCCTGCTCATGAATGTATTCTACTTTATTGCATCTCCTTGGTTGCATTTCCTCCTCCAAACTTGCTCGAACTCCCTTTGTCTCTCATTTGCAACTTTTGGAGAAACATTCATCACCTTCCTTTGCTTGACAACTCTTGCCATACAATACCTTGCAGTGTGGCCAAAGTTGTTGCAACTATAGCATACTATGTTCATACCAAACAAAGGGGTAGAGGGGTATCTATCAAATTGGCTTGATCTCCCTTTCCAAACCATACCTTTGTGACCAACATATGGAACAAAGTAACTTTTTGACATAACTAAAACCCTTCTATTTTTGTTCCATGTATATCTCTATCTTACATCACTTCTACCTACTCTCTCATGCTTCCTATAGTTGATATGTCTTGCATTTATGTTGGAAGAGAAAGTGGAGGGGTTGCCATATGACTAATATGATTTTCTTCTACATTCATAATTTCTATGACCAAATTTTTTACAATTATGACATAGAACATTTACATTTCTTGGAGCAGCAATTGGACTCTTCCTATCGTAGATGAGAGCAGATCTCTGCATGTGTCTACAACTTGACATACTATGTCCATATGTATTACATCTTTGACAGACTACGTTTCTATTTCTAGAAAATGCACCTTGATCATTCCTAGACTCTTTTCTACATTCATTTTCTCTATGCCCATAATCTTTGTATGCAAAACAATAACCAGAGAAAGGGGAATTTTGACTTATAAATTTATTTTGCCAAAAAGTGGAGATCTTGTAGACTTATTTGTGTTGTTTATTCTTCCTCGATGTTTGATCTTGGGCTGAAATTTTTTAGCAGTCCTTTCATCTGATCCCTTTTGTCTCCAAACTTGTTTAGTCTCATGAGCAACATTTCTTGGTCTTCTAGAGATCTTCCTTGTGTCTTTAGCTTGGTCAAATCCATCATCAATCATCTTACCTTTTCCTTTTGGATCAGCATCATTCTTCCTTGTAGTAGCAACATGTGTCTTTTTACTTTGAGTGGTGGTAATTAAATCAATCTTCTTCCTTGGAGCATTCCTGACTGTGAAAGTTTGTCTACTACCATTATCACTTGAAGAGACAAAGTGTATTTATTTCTTGGAAGAATCTGTACTTGTGGAACATTGACCAACATTATATCCAAAGCCTGCAATATCCTTAGAACGCTTTTGTATACTCAACATTTCATCCAGTGCTTTGGTGCCACCATCATACTTCTTCCTTAGCTTGAGTTCATCAGTGCAACTCTCAAGCTCTTTTCTTAGAGTCACCACTACTTGTTCCAACTTTTGACAATCCTTTTCTTTGGTTTCCAATTTCAATTTTATTTCTTCACTTAACCTCCTGGCATCTTCCAATTGTGTTCTCAGATCTGAAATATTTTTCTCAGACTCCTCAAGACTCTTATTCAACCGGTTTTGTTCCTCAACAATAGTATTCTTACACTTTTTGTATTATTTCCTTACTTTTTTGAGTTCCTCAAGTGCAGTCACAAGTTCACCTTCAAGATCTACCTAAGCTTCAATTTCCTCTTCATCTTCATCATCACCTCCAAGTACATCTTGCATTCTAGATTGAGTTTCATTATCACTCTTTGATGTTTTCTTCTCACTTTGGACCTATTGAGCCATGAATAAATGAGTTTCCTCTTCATTTATGTTGTAGTGACTAACAAGTCTGCTATTATCATATGCTCCTTTGTCTGTACTTTTATTCTTCTTCATTCCATAGTCTAATCCAACAATGGTAGGCTCTTCTCCATAGATTTTCTTTAGTCTATCCCACATGCTATTTGAAGATTTACATTTCTTGACCTTCAAAGACACTATATCAGACAACCCACTAAGAATAATCTTCTTGGCTTCAACATTGCATTCATATTCTTTTTTATCTTTAGGTTTAGTAGGAGTGGCAGGAGAAGTGTAACCATTCTTGACAGACATCCAAACATCATAACCTTGGGAGGACAAATAGACTTCCACATTAGAACTCTAAATGAAATAGTTTGAACCATCAAACATTGGTACACCGGCAGAGGATGACTCATACATCATGATTGTGTTCACACACCAAAATCTATCCATTCTAGAGAAAGCTTATCTAACTAGGAACCTAGGGCTTTGATACCAATTGATGGAACATGATGGACCACTGAGAGGGGGGTGAATCAGTGGTAATAAAAACCTTTAACTTCTAAATGATCTAAGCTTTAATAATAGTAGTCATAAAATTATGAGCAGAGATATTAAACACAATTGGATACACACACAAATTGCAAATACATAACACAATAATATAAGAGCAAAACCCACAGTGGGGAAACACCTCGATGATAAATGTTGTTGAAGTATACTGCTATAATCCAACCTCACAAATAAAACTGATTACAATGGTTAGGGCACCAAACCAAGGAGCACCAACCCCTGAAGTTTATAGGCACCAATCCAAAGGAGCACCGACCCCTAGCTTTATGAGCACCTACTCAAAGGAGCACCTACCCATGATCTAAGAACCCACTTAGAGATTTACAATGACTCAGTAAAATGAATTATTACAATGAAAAGCCTTATTACAAATAAGTTTAGTAACACCTTACTGTTTTGTTGCTGGCTCAATGTGTTATTTGTACTTGTGATTGTGTGACTCTTCTCTACTCTCAATATTTGTTCTCTACTCTCTAATCTCTGTTGTCAATCCCTTCTCTCAACCTTCTTCTATCTCTACACCCAGTTCTCTAATCTTTGCTTGGTTCTGTCCTCTTTCTCTGCCTCTCACAGTGTATATAACCCATTGTGTTATCTGCCTTGACTCTGCACTTTCCAGTTGTTGGTCTTTAATCTTCACGACTGCATTCTACTATCTCTTCCTTCACTTTCAACTCCCACACAACTGCAACTCAAAAATTCCTTCTTCTATTCACACCTTGCTACACTTCGCCCTAGCTGCACTCTCTGTTCTTACTCATTGAAGTGTGAATGCACATCTTTGTTTTTTATCACCAACCACTTGTGTACATCTGCCAACTCAACTACCTCATCTGCAACTGTCAAATCTTATCAACCACTTCTCTATTCGATCAGTTTTGTACCTATGATGTAGTAAATAGGCATAAGCTATCATAACACATAAAAGCCAACCACAAAGCTAAATGTTATGAAATTAAGTCCTAACACAGTCAATGAAAGCATAGAAACAAAGCACTAAAATTAAATGCAAACCAAACAAGAGTGCTTCTTCCATGTTATTCCATTGTTCTTCTTTCTCCTTCAAATTGTTGTAGATCTCACCTACAAAGCAAGTGTATTTGAAATAAAGATGAATTGAAATTGACAACATAAGGATACTCGAAATGTGGTTGTTGAAAATGAGCAATGAGAGCTCAATTTATAGAAAAGAGGATTTTGAATCAACAAATGAGATTAATTTGAAGATAGGAAGAATCAACGACCAGAATCAAACATAGTAGAGTTTCCATTAGGAGACAGAGAAAAAGTGGAAGAAATCCAGAATCAAATCAAGGAAGATAATGTGGGGATTTAATAAATAAATAAATTGATTATCCTCATATTTTTCGAAATTGGCAGGTTGAAAAGATAAATATGGGATAATTAATAAATAAAATTTATTAATTTACTATTCATATTTAAGAGTTAGTTAATCAAATAAATTGGATTTATTTGATTATTGAGAGGAAATATTAAAATAAGGCAAATAATTAATTTATTATTGTCTTAGGACGCATGACAAAAATTAATGGCATGACCATAATTTCATGTCTACAGTACCAATAATGGGTTCCCTACTAGAATAGATTCATAATCTGATCTCCTTGGCCTCTAAGAGATCATGTTCGCAAATTGGTCAGATTCTCTATACCCGCCACTCAGACAGATAGCTGCCTAAATTGAATGCATTCACCTCCACAAGGTCGGCTGGTCATAGATCATCATAGATGGTTCACATCATGATCTGTAAAATTTCCTAGGCTGCATTAGAATCATCCATTTAGTCGATTTGCATATTGTTCTTATCATCTCCAGTCGGAAATTCAAGTCCCTAGACATTTATGGATTGTTGACCTGCGAGATTTTCCCTCCAAAGAAACTCAAGGACAAATCATCTTGGTTGATCGTCTCGAGCTGCACAATAGACTGCAACAATCCGCTATTAATGCATTCTCCATCCTCTTTCTCAGATTGGATCGACAACACCCTCATTAAAATCATCTTCATTGAATTTTGCGTATCAGATTTCCTCTTCGACCACTAGGAATCCAAATGTCACCACATTCATCATCCAAAACATCTGGTAAAGCTTGGTCAACCATCATGTGGACCCCAAGTCAATAGGAAGGCATCTATGGCATCACAATCTACCATTGAAGTCATATGGTCAATGTCCACGTGGATTCACAGATTGCACTGACGTGTTCTGCAGATCACATAACACGCATGTTATACATGTTCTCATGAAAGCACTCTTCCTGTGGCCTAGTGAGATGCTCCATTCTTCACCTTGCATTCTTATGCTGTAAACACATCTTTCTCAACTTCACCTTGGTGCGGGATAGAAGAATTCGTTGTTCTCTTTGTTTCTATGTTGCCCCATAGGACCATCTCACTTCGGTCGTCTTCGCTACGGGATAGCGAGATGCTCCGCTTTGCATTGTTTTCCTTACCCCACATGCCTGCATCTTTCCTATCATTGTCACCATAGGATAGCGATGCATTTGGGGGTATTTTGGCCAGACTTAATCTCCACCATGGTGAAAAAGACCTTTTAATTGCTAAGACTTCCATGGTCTGCAAGAGACATTTTCAATCATGGAAAAGTGCCATGTTACACCGAAATGCAAATCGGTGTCAGTAGGACCCACATGAACACGTCACCATCGGGTATAACAAACACACAGTCGCCAGCTAGACATCTAAAAACACTTTGGATGGAGTGGGCCCAACAATCAGGGATCGGCCAAAAGTTAGAAGTGAGAGAAAAAGGACTTCAAATTTTCAAGTCGGAGGTGATCACCTGACAATACACAATGTGACATGATAGGGTCCACATCAAAGATCAGAGGATCAGACAAAACACTAACTTGCAAACTTAAAATACTTGCACTTTTCAAGATTTAAGTAATACTCCAATAAGAGTTACTTTTACAATGGGACCCACATAGTTTGAGAACAAAGATTGAGAGCAAAGAAGAGTCACACAATCACAAGTGCAGATAACATAGTGAGCCAACAACAAAACAGTAAGGTGTTACAAAACTTATTTGTAACAAAGTTTTTCATTATAACAATTCATTTTGCTGAGTCATTGTAAATCTTTGAGTGGGTGCTTAGAGAAAGAGTAGGTGCTCCTTTGAGTAGGTTCTCATAAAGCTAGGGGTCAGTGCTCCTTTGGTTTAGTGCCCATAAACTTCAGGGGTTGGTGCCCTAAACATTGTAATCAGTTTTGTTTATGAGGTTGGATTGGAACAGTAGACTTCAACAACATTTCTCACTGAGGTTTTTCCCCACCATGGATTTTCCTCGTATATTCTTGTGTTATGTATTTGCTCTTTGTGTGTGTCCAATTGTGTTTAATATATCCACTCATAGTTTTATGACTACTGTTATTAAAGATTAGATCATTTAGAAGTTGAAGTTTTTGATTACCACTGATTCACACCCCCTCTCAGTGGTCCATTGTGTTCCATCAATATGTATATATGTATGTATATGTATATGTGTGTGTAGTACATATTTAAGACACGGAGTGATACATACATATACGTGCTTATATAGACATGTATACATATTGTATAAATATATTTGCAATGTAAAGTTTATTTTTAAAATCCTTTTTACCAATCTTTGGTATGACTTAAAAATGGAATCGATATTTGCAAGGTGCCTTGTTCTTGTATAAGATTATTACTTTTAATAAAGCACTGCTATATATATATATATTGGTGGGTAAACCACTTAACTAAGCTATATTTGAACCCATGATTGACTGGGTACCGTCATAGTGGCTGGGCGGGATTTGTGGCATGTTTGTCAAATTTATGTGAGATGAATTTAGATTGAAATTGAAATAAGCCAAAATTGGCCAAACCATTTTTCTTTCATGTAGATAAAAGAAGTCTTTTTAAATCCATAAGGATCATTATTACGTTTTGGGGAAATAGTATTTCTCTGAAAAAAAAAAAAAAAAGTAATCTCGATCTTTTTCATTGAGAAGCATACACTAGGTTTAGCTTGTGGAGTGTTACAACGTGAGCTATAACTCCTTTGGTAAGCAACACTTCAACACAACCACTCGTGGAAGCTTAGGAAGGAACCGTGGGTTGGAAATTTTGCAAGGGAAGCTATATCTAATTGATACTTTTCATTACTTAACCAGGCCATGTTGCATATATTTTAGAATGGTTCTGTACATTCTTTTCCTTGCAAGTCTTAAATTTGAAGGGAAAGAACTTTACATTTCTTGAATTAAGAAAGAATTATTCCACCTTTTATAGATGAAGATTTAAAAGAAGCTCTTATTAGTTATGAACGGGAATGTATGGTGATTGTTGGAAGTGAATTCCAACAGACTCCTTCCATTTTACTACCAAAACTCTTGGCTCTTCAACTTCTGTTGTTAAGCTCTTTAAGAGTTGTTTGCATATCATTTTGTGTAGTGAATTTTGGAGCTGCTTGCAGTTGTGTATGTACAAACCTGTAAAGCGGAAAATCGCGATCGAACCCTAGTTGCTCTCCCCTCTTCCAACTCCAAGGAGAGAGAAGGGAGATTCACTAGGGTTGATGGTTTTCACTTAGGGGAGAGACTTTACATTCAAAAGAGGGGTTGAAACCCACAAGATCCAATCCCACGCAATGCAAGATTGGATGCTAAATGAGTTTCAAGGGTTATGACAGCAAGGCTACCCTCTTTTGTAAAGAATGTGCATAGAAGAATTGAGCTAGGAATGCATAGAAAGTGACAAAGATTCGCTTTATAAACTGAGATAGGGATATAGGATGAAGCTGCGGACCTGGAATTAGCAGTAAAATGTCGATACGGCGCTATCCTGCAAATTTGAGCAAAAGTTGTCGGGACGATGGCGCCCGACGCCACGGTCCTCCGAAAAATCCGCGAAACGAAGGGGGATCTGTTCGTCTCTGCACAAGGATTCCAGATCTTCAATTTCAGCCGCGTACCTGCAACCTACACACAGAAAAGCGAAGACGATTGGGGGGTTAGGGATTAGGGGTTTGCCTTTAGGTCAAACCCCGGTTTTGGAATTAACCAAGAAATGAGCAAGAGCTGTAAATGTAAATGACTGTAAAACAAGTACTAATACCTTGTTCTAAGGATGTTTGTATCCTTATGTGCGAAGGTTTAGATGTTGTATGTTGTATGTTGTAGTAGTATGTGATCTCCTCTTCAATGGTTGAATCCTTGTCTTGAATGCAACACTTAGCCTTGAATGGAGACTTGAAATGATCAATTGCTTGAAGGAATGCTTGAATGCTTGAACGCTTGAGTATAGTTTCCACGCCTTTTCCATCATATCGAATGAAAGAGGAAAATGTAGTTTATATACTTGTCAATTAGGGCTGATAGACTGATTTTCCCGACCTTAGGCCGACCAGGAAAGATAATTTCCAAATTGCAAACAAAAAGACCCGAGACCCCTTAGGAGACCGGGCCCAAAATAGGACCCAGGGACCAGGGCGCTGGGCGCCCTGGTCCTGAAGGACCAGGGTGCTGGGCGCTCTGGTCCCACCTCCCGGGACAGCAGGGTGCAAGGAGGTTCAGGCCAGGGTGCTTGAAAAATGCAGTTTTCAGTGTCATAATCAGGTTTCGGGGTCTCCATTCAGGTTGCGTGTTGCGTCGCCATCGTGAAGACCGAAATGCAGTCAAAATTGCAAGTGTCACAATTTTAGGACGCTACATTTAGCCCCCACTTTAGCGGGAGTATGTATGCTCATACTTCCGGTAAAGTACAAGGAAACAACATTGAAAGACTTTCACCACGTCAAGGAGGCAAGACACACCAAGCCCCCAGTGGACTAAGGATCTTACGACTTCGATTGACAAAGTAAAAGGGAAGATCACGAGGGAGAACCATGACTATCAGTAGTAAGGTTCCCTCACTATGAGTCATGCAAGAAAGATATCAAAAATTTTCAAGGCAAAGCTAAATTTGCCAAGAAATTCTCAAGTATCTTGAAAAGATATGAACGGGATGTATGCCCCCCTACGTTAAAGTGATCGCACATGCCTCACCGGGGGTGATTGTTTTAACGTAGTGATACACATAAGAATGAGAAAGGAAAGGAGCACGTTATCGCAAGGATTTAGCCCCCAAGTGTGAGATAAGCCCAAGGATAATAGACACAAAACACAAAGCACGAGGTGACTTCGCTTTCCTTGGGGTCAGTATGCTGTATGATAAGTCATGTATATATCATATGTATGTATACATAATTGTTCTTCATTCCCCAATCAAGGAAGGTCACCTAGAAGAAGGGAACACATGTGTCTTTTGAGTCAACATGAGAGAGATCGAGAGATCTCAATGCTTTGCATCGTCCTCAAGTAGACAACACTAAGGACAACAAATAGAAGAATGAGAATAACATATAGAAGAAGTAACACAAGAGAGGAGGAGAGAATCTGCTATGCTAATGTAACTAGTCTAGCACGTCATCTACCCCCCGATCTTGCTGATCAATGTTTCGGGAAGGCAGGGAACACGCTAGAGGAGGAACATTCAACACAGCAGATGGAGCTATCACAAGATCCAAACAAGGGCTATGTTCATGTTCCGAGCCACATTGTTCTTGTCTAGGAGCTAAGATAAGTGCTTTAGAAAATTCATTAGATAAATGGTTATCAATATCAACAAGTTCATATTCACTATCAGAAGCAAGAGGAGTAACATTTTCATCATGAATAACATTTTCATCTATATCATCATCAAGATTTATAAAAATAGGATTTTTAACTCGCACAGGATCAAGACCATCATGCATCTTATGTTTAGGAGATTTAGGCTCAATGTCCGGCTGAGGAGAAAATGGAATAATGCTTGTTGAAGGTGTTTTTGGAGATTTCAAAGTTTGAGAAGTAGTTGCTTGAGCCCTAAGACGACGCTTTCGTCGGCATTCACGTGCAGAACGATTTCGTCTAGTCTTAGTAGGAAGTGAAGAAGATTGAGGAGGAGGAATGTTCTCATCCCTATCACTTGGGTGTTTAGGTTGTGGTCTCTTAGGCTGGATAATAGGAGAAGAAGAAGGTCTCTTCTCTCTATAAAAGGAAGGGGGAGGAACTGCTCCATATAAAGGAGGAATTTTTGGTTTAGGAAGGAGACCAAGTCCATCATGACGAGGAGGTATAGGTCTACTTTTAGGAAGTTTATTAGACATAGTCACGTCCATAGGGATGGGTTGGGAATCTTCTTGAGGAAAGACATTAGTTTTATCTTTCAAAGGAAGAACTTCCTTCTCAAGAATGATAGGAATGTCAAGTTTAGGTGTTCTAGGTTCACTTAAAGATAGGATCATATCTGTTTTCCACTTTTGATAAGATTTGAAAAGATGATCACTTCGCGGAGGAAGAGATCGGAATTGTTTAGGCCAAAAGTAATCAATAGGAACGCTAGAGGTTCTTTCAGCTGGTTTAAAGAGACTATGATTGACAGTAACAACTTCATCATTATGGGGAAATTTCAAACACTTATGTATAGGAGAAGCAATAGCTTTCATGGAAGATAGCCAAGGATAGCCAAGCTTCACACGAAATTGTTCAGAAGATGGAATAATAGCAAAGTTCACATCAAGGGATTTGTTATGGACCTCAATAGGCAATGTAATAGAACCAATTGCAGGAGAAGAAAATGCATCAAATAGTTTCACAATCACATCTGTTTTGTCATATATCACTTGATTCAATTGCAAAGTAAAAAGAAATTCTTCAGTAATAACATTAACCATGCATGAAGGATCAATAAGCACTCCACGGCAAGGTGTATTCTTGACTTTTGCAACTATATATAAAGGACCATCAGGTGCCCTAATGGTTTCACTGGAATCAAATGTGATGGAAGGTTCTTTAGGGTTTTCTTGCTGCTCTATGAAGTTAATCACATTTGGAGTCATAGACACAAGACCATCAGATGAAAAAGAGGAACCATTAGTCTCAATCGCATTAGAGGTATGAGAAGGTAATGGATCAGTGAAAATCTGAAGATTTTGATTAGGAGGAGCTACAGATGTATTGCCTTTATCATTCACTCCAGAAACAAAAATAGTATTATTATCAATCAAATCTTGAATTTTACCCTTTAAAGAAAAACATTTTTCAGTATCATGCCCAGGCTGACGATGAAATTGACAAAAGGCTTTGTTATCAAAATAAGGTGAAGTAATCTTTGCAGGATCAATTTGCCTTATAGGAGGAAGAGTAAGCACATTTTGTTCCAATAACTTATTCATAATACTATGCAATGATTCATTCAAAGGAGTATACTTTCTTTCTTTCTCGAAAAATTTAGAAATAGGAGGCACACCTGATGCTGCATTCACATTGTTGTTGATGATGTTTTCATTGAATTTGATGGACTCTCTATTCGGTTTAAACTTCCCAAATGGTTGTTGACTGCTATCACCCTTATCACTCGGAGCCATAGGATGTGATTGTTCCATTTGACTCACAGTCAGTTGATAATTGTGAAGAGTGGCACACAACTGTTGGAAAGAAGTAAACTCAGAAAATAGAAGTTTGTCTCGAATATCTTTTTGTAAATTAGAAATAAAGATTCTTTGAATGTCATTGTCAGGCACTGGAAAAGAAATTTGAGCATACAAATGCTTATATCTACCAATGAAATCAGTCACTTTTTCTTTAACACCTTGTTTACAATGCATTAAATCAATCAAAGTAACTTTAGGACTTATATTGTTTTGAAATTATTGAATGAAAGCATTTGCAAGTTGTTCGAAAGAAGTAATAGAATAGGAAGGCAACGAGCAATACCATTGTAGGGCTTTGTCTCTTAATGTTCTCGTGAATAGTTTTGCAAGCAACCTTGGGTCATAAGCAAAATCAGTACATATTGTTTGAAAAGTCTTAACATGTGTTAGAGGATCACCTTTACCATTATAAAGTTCCAAATGCGGGATTTCAACATGTTTAGGGGGAATAGCTCGAACAATGTCAAGAGAAAGTGGGCTCGCAACATCAAATGTGGGCACACTAAACTTAGATTGATTCATAGAGGCAATTTGTTGCTGTAAAGAAGAGACAGTTTGTGCAAGATTGTTAATGGTCGCTTCAGTCGAAGACTTCATATTAGATGTGTTAGATTGAGATGGAGGTGTTATGTTATTGAAAGAAGGCAAAGAGTAAGGTGGTGGGACTCTATGATAATTAGTCATAGGAGATGATTGGACAGGAGGAACACTACAAGGAGGAATGGAATGGTTAAACGAATTGCCCCCTTGCGTCATGTTCATTTGTGAAGATGTAATAGGAACACTCATTGAAGGAGTGAATGAAGAAGTCGGATTGAATGAAGGAAGAGGGTTAATTGAAAAGGAAGGATTGCCCCCATGACTAGTGATCACAGGAGGAATGTCTTGTGTAGAAGTAGCCATTATGTTTGATGTAAAGGTAGGTATGCTAGCAATAGAAGTCATCAAAGGAATAGAATGATTGACTTGAGTAGGAGGTTGTGTATAACCTAAAGTTTCAGCACAGCTCTTCATAGGCATCACGTTCGAATTCACAATGTGTGAAATACCATGAAAATATCAATTCCATTCTTATCACTTTGAAGCATACGTTTTAGACCCTCAATTAAAGGAAGAGCTTGACTATCAGGGTATTCTTGAGACATCCATTGTCGAAAATCATCAAATTGGTTATCCAATTTCGAAATTTGTTCTTCAGAAACCTCATGGAGAGCTTCTTCATCATTAGGAGGATTAGAGGAATTACCCATGTCCTCGTTAAAAAGGCTATTCAAATTAGGTTCCATCTCCTCGGTAATTAAACCTCGGAAAGACTTAATTCTACGGCTTCGTCTAATAAGAATAGTGTAAGTAGGGCTTATTGTTGTAAAACTCATGCACTAGAGAAGGAGAGAAAATTTTGATTTTAGAGGTAGCAATTTTCAGTAAAATCAGCCAATCTTCTGGATTTAAGCTGTTAAATGCAATCACGACAGTCTCCCGAAATTTCGGAAAAAAATGTCCGGGACCATGGCGCTCGGAGTGCAACACGGTCCTTGCAACTTTTTTTGAAATTTGTAGGGATGAAAGGTATGATGATTTTAAAGCCAATTTGAAAAAATTGAGTGATTTTATGATCTGTAGATAGGCCAAATTAAAGTTGCAATCTCAAAATTGAACCCTACCCAGATTGTCGAAAAATGCAAAATTTGAATTTTGAAAAAGAGAGGGAAACTGAAATTTTGAATTTTATGATTTTAGAGGGAATGTCAAAAGCAATGCAAGTTTTGAAATTCAAAAATTGACTCAATTTCACCCAAAATTCAATTTTGAAAGCGGAAATCAAAGTTGTTGTAATTAAGCACTTAATTTCAAAAGTCACAAAATGCAAGAATTTGAATAAAGCACTGAAATTTTTAATGAATGTTAACGCACTTTTCAGATTTAGGACAGTAAGAACACAATTTTGACACAAAATTTCAGTTTCAATGATTTTTGAATGTTTAAAAGCCTTAATCCGAGCAATTACAAGACCAACTTTGACTGTAATTTTGAAGGTGTTAAAATTGATAAAATCAGCCAAAATTCTAGATTTTAGCAGGAAAATATAGTAAGATCTAGCTCCCGAAATTTCAGAAAAAATGTCGGGGACGATGGCACTCGGAGTGCACACGGTCCTCGCAACTTTTTTCCAAATTTTCAGGGATGAAAGATATTGTGATTTTATTGCGGAATCCAAAGTTACAGCTGATTTGGAGATGTTTTGATCAGTGAAATTATCAGTCAAAGGTTGAATCAAGAGGGTTTCAAAAATTAGGGTTTTGACACTTAACCACTTAATTTTCAAAATTAAAGCATAGATATGAATTGATAATTTGTAATAGCAGGGCAGATCTGAAACAAGCATTAACATTTAGACATTTCACAAGCTTAATTACTAAAAAGAAATTTTAGGGTTTTTATGCAATCACCTCTAAAATTTTGCAAAAGATCAAACATGGAAATGTAATCAATTTTTTTTTTTAGATCTAAGCATGAAAAACCAGAAAGGATGTTCACGTCGGGTTCACCAAAATGTAAAGCGGAAAATCGTGATCGAACCCTAGTTGCTCTCCCCTCTTCCAACTCTAAGGAGAGAGAAGGGAGATTCACTAGGGTTGATGGTTTTCACTTAGGGGAGAGACTTTACATTCAAAAGAGGGGTTGAAACCCACAAGATCCAATCCCACGCAATGCAAGATTGGATGCTAAATGAGTTTCAAGGGTTATGACAGCAAGGCTACCCTCTTTTGTAAAGAATGTGCATAGAAGAATTGAGCTAGGAATGCATAGAAAGTGACAAAGATTCGCTTTATAAACTGAGATAGGGATATAGGATGAAGCTGCGGACCTGGAATTAGCAGTAAAATGTCGATACGGTGCTGTCCTACAAATTTGAGCAAAAGTTGTCGGGACGATGGCGCCCGGCGCCACGGTCCTCCAAAAAATCCGCGAAACGAAGGGGGATCTGTTCGTCTCTGCACAAGGATTCCAGATCTTCAATTTCAGCCACGTACCTGCAACCTACACACAGAAAAGCGAAGATGATTGGGGGGTTTGCCTTTAGGTCAAACCCCGGTTTTGGAATTAACCAAGAAATGAGCAAGAGCTGTAAATGTAAATGACTGTAAAACAAGTACTAATACCTTGTTCTAAGGATGTTTGTATCCTTATGTGCGAAGGTTTAGATGTTGTATGTTGTATGTTGTAGTAGTATGTGATCTCCTCTTCAATGGTTGAATCCTTGTCTTGAATGCAACATTTAGCCTTGAATGGAGACTTGAAATGATCAATTGCTTGAAGGAATGCTTGAATGCTTGAACGCTTGAGTATAGTTTCCACACCTTTTCCATCATATCGAATGAAAGAGGAAAATGTAGTTTATATACTTGTCAATTAGGGCTGATAGACTGATTTTCCCGACCTTAGGCTGACCAGGAAAGATAATTTCCAAATTGCAAACAAAAAGACCCGAGACCCCTTAGGAGACCGGGCCCAAAATAGGACCCAGGGACCAGGGCGCTGGGCACCCTGGTCCTGAAGGACCAGGGCGTTGGGCGCTCTGGTCCCACCTCCCGGGACAGCAAGGTGCAAGGAGGTTCAGGCCAGGGTGCTTGAAAAATGCAGTTTTCAGTGTCATAATCAGGTTTCGGGGTCTCCATTCAGGTTGCGTGTTGCGTCGCCATCGTGAAGACCGAAATGCAGTCGAAATTGCAAGTGTCACAATTTTAGGACGCTACAAAACCAGACTTGGTTATTAATAAATTGATTCCCCTGCTTTAAGTGTGGATGAAGACAATTGCCGAACCACGATAAATTTTTGTGTCTCATTTGTCTATGTTGCAAATTCATAATTCTATTTTTTTGCTCTTCCAATTCATTTCTAAATCCTAACAATTGGTATCAGAGTGAGGTTATTTTGGTGGTTGAAATTGCAGAATCATGGAAGAAGCGAAGATAGAGAAGTTCTCCGATCAGAGCTTCGGGTTATGGAAGGTGCAGATGGAGTCTTTGTTGATAAAGCAAGACCTTTCACTTGAGCTTGAAGGGAAAGCAAAGAAGCCAACTACGATGGCTAATGAAGAATGGGAAAATTTAGACAAGAAGGCAAGCGCGACAATTTTTCTCTCAATATCCAACAATGTTCTCTTCAATGTCACGGGTGATGCAACAATAAAAGATGTATGAGATAGACTCACAACCATGTATGAAATGGCTTCGACTGCCAATAAAGTGTTTATCATGAAGCGGTTATACGAGCTTAAGATGAAGGAAGGTTGCACTATGGCAAACCACATCAATGAATTTAATACATTGATTAGTGAAGCAACTTCGGTGGGGATGACACAAGATGATGAGAGCAAGGTTGTTCTTTTATTATTCTCTTTGCCAAGCAATTGGGTTGGCACTGTAATAGCAGTTAGCACATCAATATCCGGTAAAAATAAGTTAGTTTTTAATGATGTAGCAGCTACTATTCTCAGCGAGGATTTGAGAAGAAAGAATGATGAACCTTCATCCGGTGAAGCCTTAACGGTGGTAAGCACCAAAAATAGAGGTAGAAGCCATAATAAAGGCATAAATAATTGTAGACGTATAAAAATGACCATATTCCTAAATGAATATTTTATGTTCATTTCTCTATTTAATTAAATCCAATTTAATTAAATTATCCACATTCTTCTATTTTATTAAGTAAATTACTCAATTTATTTAAATAAAATTCACTATACCCATTTAATGAATAAATCATTTTATTCAATTAAATCCCCCCTATCCACCTTTAATTAAATTCAAATTTAATTAAATAGTTATCCTAAATTGAATAAATCTAATTTATTTAATTTTTCCAAATTGCAACCAAATTGAATTAAATCATTTAAATCAATTAAATCCTATTATCCCTCCATCCACTTGCAAAATCCTAAACCCCTTTCTAATCCCTTCTAGAATCTTCTAATCGCTTCTAATTAACCTAACCCCTCCTCTAAACTTTGTCACATCCCTAAGCAAAAGGAAGTCACTTCTCAAACCCTCAAAGTCTTTGATAACCATTAAAGGCTTTCAACCTTCAACCACTTAATTCCTCAAAGTCTTTGATAACCATTAAAGGCTTTCAACTTTCAACCACTTAATCCCCCAAAGTCTCCAATAACCATTAATGGTTAACTCAAACCATCTTACATGGTTAAAACATTTGTTTTGACTCGACCTTCATCCAACCCAAGGGTCTCATCAAGCCTTTAATGCTTTGACCATGATTATCTCTTAATCATTTGCACAAAGGTTTATCCTTGGATTAACTCTTAATCCAGTGGGTAATCTTAACTTAGGCTTGACCCTTACCCTCTAGATAACCATGAGGTCTTCTCAGGCATTTAATGTCTCCAACCCCTTCTCTCAACCCAACCCTATGTTGACACTTGTCACCATTTCATTGGTGCCAATTACAAACATGGATCCCCAACTTTCAAACTCAACCCTTGATTAAACCATTCAATCTTGACCATCCATTGCCCTATTCTTGCTATAAATAGAGCTCTCATTCCTCCATAACAATCATCCTTCAAATTTGTAGCATCACACTTATGCTCAAATACATTCAAGCTTTCATATCATTTTATGCTCATCATTTAGCCTCTCTTTAGAATAAAAATTAGTCTAAATATGCATGTTTAGAATACTTTCTTTATCATTTAGCTCAATCATAGACTAAATATATCATGTTAGGATAGTACTCATACTAACCTTGTCATCTTATCATCTAGTTTATTGCATTTCTAGAATCATATAGAGCTTAACATATCTTTCATTCTAAAACCTATCAAAGCATCCCTCGTTCTTACATTTGCTATCCCTGAACCATTTTGCTCAGTAATCTGAGAGCAAAAACATTGGTTTGAGGGACATTGTGAGATAGAGAACCATGGGACCCACCTTGGGAAGCTGAGTAATACAACGTTACTCCATAGCTTGCACCAAGAAGTCCTGTGTGTGTGTGTGTGTGTGTGGACAAGTATTTAACAATATTTTCACATATTGAGTTCTATCGACCCACTTTTTCCGCATACATTTCTGGCTCCCACTATGGGGCTCGACCCCAAATATCAAATCGGTTTTTGAAACTAATCACTTTTGCAGGTCCGCGGGAAACAAGAATCAGCACATGGGAAACATTCCCTAGCACATCTGGCTAACAGTCTAGCGCATCCCACTTACTGTTTAGCATGTAGGGTCTATACTCTAGCACATGGAGACCTTTCCTCAGCGCATGACTCCCTCTAATATTTTCCTGTAGGTTTCAGCGTGGAAGAAAACCAGAGCAGCGCGTTCAGTTCACTATTTAGCGCATCCAGTAAACATCGTAGCGCACCCGGTCCACTATTCAGCGCGTACAGTCCATAATCCAGCACGTGAGGTTTATACATTAGCGCATTAAATCACCAGCTTTTCTGTGGGTCTCAACGCAAAAGAAAACCAGAACAGCGCCTTCGGTGCATAGAGTAGCGCACCCGACAAACAGTGTAGTGCGTTGATACTTCATTGTAGCGCATCGAGGATATATTGTAGTGCATGCAGTCTGTTATGTAGCACATCAAAGATAGAAACAAAAATTGTAACCGAAAATGAAATTTTAGACTTGTTGAAGTCCACAAAATCCTCTGTTTTTCTAACTAATGTGGTGGTATTTTGCAGGATTTTTGACATTTTATTGCAGGGAGGAGCTTAGTGTCTTTTTTTTTTTTTTTTAGAACTATAAATTGTTTAAATTTTACTAGCTTGTTTAAGTTAGTTAAAATTTAAAGTCTTTTTAATTCTAGTAAAATAAAATTGAACTCATCTTACTTTGGGCTGTAAAACGAACCACAAACAATCTTTATTTTGCAAGAAAGGGGTAAAAAGAATATCACCATCCTTTGGTGTTTAAAAGGATTCACTTTATTTTTGCAAAGTAAAAGAACCTCATTTTTATTTCACGCAAAACAAAGAGGGAAAGTTTTCCCCTATCGATTTTCATTTTGCTGACCAAAACATCGAATTTACTTTGTTGACCAAATTCCTTTTCATAGATCAGAAAATCATTGCCTTGAAAGGATAAAATAAACACCATGTTTTCGTGGAGCAACATCTCCATATAGATTTTAGCAAATCACTGAATTGAAAGGTTAAAAAGAACCAACTTGATTGCTTTGTCTCGAAAGTGGAAGGAATATGCTCTCCCCTTAACTGGGTGATCAAAAATCCAGACCACTCTTACAGCTTTCTTTACTTCAAGCAATAAAACCTTTAGCAGGCCTGCCTTCCTGAGGAGTTGGAATCAACTCTTAAAGTCATTTATGGTCGGTGTGAAGGGAACGATCTAAGTGGGGAACGACTTTGACGCCAAGAATTCCAATCCACTATAATCAAATGTGGAAAGTGATGAAAGTCCTTTTCAACGGTTGCGCGCAGTGATTAGCCTTCCCCCAGTATCCTCGAGATACATAAAGCCTTTGTTCTAAAGGTTGGGAAGCCTCCTGAGGGAGTTTATCACTGACGACCGAACGGGAAGCCTGAATACGAACCATAGAAATAGAAGCTTTGAACCAAGTTAGTAACCAGACATTTATAACATCATAGTGCAAGGGTGGGGAAGAATCCGCCCCCAAGATTACTCACCATATATCTCCCAAGATAACTACTCAACTGTGAAGCAATTCACTTTGAGTTAATTTCTGGCAAAAGGCAAAAAAATGGGCGCCCTCTAGGAGGTGACACGGCTGTTTGAGCTGACGGAGTATCGAGACTAGTGGGCTATGATGTTATTTATGACCCTTGACTAAAGAGTCTTTCTAAAGTGTATTACTTGTATCAAAACCTGTTAAAACATTGGAGATTTGAACACATCCTCGCTAAACATACACTTTTTGTTAGATTAGGCAAAATAGTTATATTTTTTGTGCCGTGTTTGCATTTATTACTTCAGAAAATCATCCATAAAACTTGAAAAATTTCCAACAAAAATTCAAACTTCACAAAAACCAAACCAAAGAAAAAATCAGTGCAGTTTAGCGCATGAGAGCAACTTCTTAGCGCGTGGAGTACTTTTGTTAGCGCATCCAAACAACCAGTTAGCGCGTTGGTTCAAAACAGTAGCGTTTCATCTTAAAGGCAAAACAGTGTAAAATCCTTTAGCGCATCAGAAAAACAGTCTAGCGCGTGAAAGCAATAGCTTAGCGCATGGAGACCAAACATTAGCGCATAAAGTCCAACAGTTAGCGCGTCACAGACCCAGGATAGCGCATAGAGTTTTCAACAGCTAGAAAAACAATTTTAACAGTCCAAAAACTTTAGCACGTGTCTAGGGGCAGCCTAGCGCGTGTGGTTATTATTTTAGCGCATAGAAAAATTTCAGTAGCGCATGTAGACTCTGTTCTAGCGCGTGATCCAAAACAGAAAAATAGAGGGCAAAACTAGAAATTTTTTTGAAAATTTCAAAAACATTTTTAGACGCTTTTTTATCAACATCATTTTTCATCAAACCAGAGTGACGAAAATAAACCACTAAAACTATTTCTTGAGCTAAATTTGTGTCAAAATGAATGTTGTCAGAATCCTAAACGAATCGCACGATAGAGGACGTCTCTCCTATCATAATCCGGAAATTGCATTATCAGTATCAATAGAATCCTTACCATCTTACGGATTTTTATCTCACAAACACCACTTGTTTAAAACTTTCAAATTGTCAAATCAAGTTTCCAGATCGGGAGGCTTTTATCCATATCATTTGACACGCTTTGTCGTGAAGGGGCATCTAAAAACCTTCACTTTGATAGAGTAAAATTTGAAATTTTCAAAAACAAGAATCAACTGACTCCAAACCAATCAAAGGAAACCATTGATCACTCATGCATGACTAATCCCCTTATTCTAAGAAGAAAGAATCTCTATCGTAACATCACGTTGAAGAAACAACAACCTAGTTTTTCCAAATTCATCAAGAGAAATATGTTTTTATACATCAATCGTCAACTCTTCAAATCTCATCGGGTATTCCTTCATCACGTCAAACGTTATATCCAAAACAAATCTAGCGAATTTGACAAAGAACCTTTGAAAACAAGAGCATATTGTCAAAAGTCTGCTTTTAATCAAACCATAAACCGCGGAGGAAAGATCAATCCAGCATTCTTGCCTGACGAGTGCATCACATATAACACATCTCGACCAGAACCAGCAACCCCTGAGAAACATATCAACGAGGCTTTTGTCCCCTTCATCACTGAAAGTTTCTACTAAAATGCCTGTTACTCGCTCTCAAAGAGACAAACAAAGCGAGCCAAACGCTGAGTCTAGTATGAATCGAAGATTATCAAATCCTTTTGAGGTTCCACCCTTAGAAGAACCTGAAATTACTGAAGCACTTCTTCGGGAATGTCAGGAAAACCCTTCATTCCAAAAGCTTGTAGAAAAGCTTATGGAAAATGACAAGGAAAAATATCTGCTCATGCTTACAAGTAAAGGCGTTAAACTTCCTGAAGATTTAGATCCCAACATCTTTAAAACTGGATCTCGACAATATGCATATCAAGAACAAAAAAGAGAAGAAGAAACCCATAACTTTGAACAACATATACCTGAACAACATATACCTGAGCAACACATTCCAGAACAACGCATACCAGAGATGCATATACCTGAGCTAGAAACACTAGAACAAAATATACCATTTACCACACCTTTTCAGCTGAGAAACAATACAAGCCAAGAACTTTTCCCTCGACAAGACAATATACCTTTGGCAGCCCTTACTCAACAAATGCAAATGTTGCAAAGGCAAATACAGGATATGAAACAAGGGACGACAATGCGGTACTCTTTAAACGAAATCTGTCCTTACCCATTTGACAGAAGATTGAATATGGTGCCTTTTCCTCCAAACTCAGAAGTTCCCAAATTTGATAAATATGATGGGAAAAGCAATCCCCGAGATCATGTTCGAGAATTTTGCACACTAAGCCTTGAATTTGCTCATGATGACACCTATTTGATGAGGTTATTCCCCAGAAGCTTGGGAGGGCAAACCATGGAATGGTTATCCAAAATTTCACCACCTGTCAGATCATTTGATGAATTGGTTAACAAATTCATAACCCACTATACCTACAACATCCAACATGTCATAACCATGCTAGATGTTTGCAACACCAAACAAAAGAATAATGAAACATTCATGGTATTTCTTCAACGCTGGCGACGCATGGTATCCAGATATCCTCGAGATATTCCTAAAAAGGAGAAAATGGAAATCTTCATCGATAACTTGAATGGCGAAATGAATTATAGACTAAAACTTCAATGCATACCATCTTTCGCTAAATTGATTGAAAATGGCATTCAAGTAGAAGAAGCATGTGTCAAAAAGGGAACACTCAAATTCTACAAGGAAGGAACAAACTCATCAAACTACAATAATCAGAACAACACCAACCTTGAAAAATCTCAATTTTGGACTCGAAACAAAAACGAAGGCAACAATGAATCATATGATCCCAAATCTAAGCAACCAGTGCTTGATTTTCCAGAAATCCTCAAAATACGAAAAATCCTAAAAATGCTACTCCCAGTGCTAACACATATGCACCAACCAATGATCAAGGACAACTCAACACAAACAACACCAACGATACTCAAAGCAAAAACATGAATCCAGGACCTAACAACAATTCACGCAACAACACGAACAATTTCCAAAAGCGTATCTTCACACCACTGGGACAATCATTAGAATCCGCATTCAAAGAACTTTTGGCAAACAAGATTCTTTCTTTGCCTCCAATCAGCAACTATGAACCCCCAATCAAACCACCTTGGTGGAATGATTCACACTATTGTGATTTCCATCGCAACAAGGGTCATAGAACAAACGAGTGCATGAGATTGAAACACATAGTACAGGACATGATTGATCGAGGTGATTTAACGGTGGATGGTCTTAAAACAAATGGTGATCATGGAGCCTTCAAAAATCCTCTCCCAAATTACAACAAAGATGGAGCATCAACTTCGGATGATACACGCGAAGCTCGTATCAATCACATCTACAACAACACCATCAACCACATATCAGCTAAAAATCATCAAGTCAATGTCATCACCATTCGAGATCGGCATGATCATGAATCTGTCAATGTAACAACCCGAACTTAGAAATATGTCTTGAAGGGACATACTGCACCTACAACTACCACACCAAAAATCCAATATGATTTGGTTAGCCAACTACGCAAGACTCCAGCTCAGATATCTATCCTAGAATTATTGAAACTATCACCAAAGCACAAAGACATATTGGAGAAAGCGCTATTGGAAACAAATGTACCTCAAAATCTGGATACAGACAGATTTCAAGCCATGGTCGCCCATATGACAGGACCTCATAACCTCACCTTCTCAGAGCATGATAATATTTCCTTGAGTCATCCGCATAATACTCCTCTCCATATTGAAGTCATTGTTTGCAAACACCGAGTAAAAAGAGTCTTAATAGATGGAGGAGCCGGACTTAATATATGTACTTTAAAGCTTATCTGTACATTAGGCTTCTCAAAAGAATCTATTGATCCTTGCAAAAAGATCACCATAAAGGCATATGATGATGAGGAAAGGTCCTCTAAAGGAACAGTGATATTACCTATTCAAGTAGGACCAGTACAAAAGGATACTATATGTCAAGTCTTAGACATAGATCTCACCTACAATATTTTGTTAGGACGATCTTGGATACATGAAATGCAAGTAGTACCTTCCACATATCACCAGTGTGTCAAGTTTCCTTATGATGGACAAGAAATCTCCATATCAGCTGATCACAATCCATTTCAACATTGCAACGCAATGGGGGCAGTCCAAGACAGTTTGGTTCCTCATAATAGAGAAAAGCAGCAATCTTCAACATCAGATCCACCAACAACAAAATCAAACTCCTTATGGGGAGACTTCAAATAGAAAATGCAAATCAAAGACCAAGGCATGGGAGAATACTCTTTGGAACCGTTATGTTTGGCCAAATTGCCAACATCACCTAGATCTCATGCTTTGCCTACTACATCAACACATCTGGCCACTCAGCCCATCACTAAATTTGATGGTACCTTCATCCAATTGGGTACTCTCACACATGAATCAGAAGACAAAGATGTTCTTAGTTGGTTATACAAAGATGAGGAAGAAGATCATAGAGCAGCCACTCTGGACATTGTTCTACCAACACACCTGTATGGAAAAGGCTACTTAATCATGAAGCAAATGGGATATGGTGGTAAAGGACCTATTGGGAAACGCAAAGAAGGAGTCACTGAACCTATAGATCTTCTTTCACAACCTAGTAGAAACAAAGCAGGATTGGGTTCTAAACTCACGTTCCTATTGAAAAGGCCGCCACACACAACTACAAAAACTTAATGGAAGGTGAAGAAGAAGTACAAAGAAGAATCCTGGTAGGAAGCACTCTTTGAATCAGCAGAAACAATCCGCAAGGCACGGGAATGTCAAGATTAGAAGTTGCATCAGGGAAAGCTTCTAAGTCATAAGAAGGCCCTATCTACAGTGCTAGCTCATATTCAAACACCAATGTCTCAAAAACAAATCATGTCATCTCTAGATACCATTATTCCTCCCCGAGGAAGCACAGTCTATGAACAAATCCAGAAAGTAGAAGACGGATCTGATACAGAATCAACAAAAACCATCAAAATGGTATCCATTATCAAAGATTTGTTTTCACCATACAACATACCTGTTTGCAGCACCGATAGAATCTGGGATGATGCCTATGAGATAGATTCCAATGAATATGAATGGGGTACCTGCTCCAATGCTACTACAGATATCCCTGATGATACTGATTCTATATCCCTTTCTCAAGAAGAACATAACGCAGAAGATAGACCTCTTGAATTTGGACCACAAAATATCTATGACGCCAAGGAAAGCGAACAGAAACATTATGAACAAGTCTATGTGGAAGATAATACCATCGAGGACCTCGACGAAATCCTAGACTTCTTTAAAACCAAGGCCCATCACAATGAAAACTCCGTCCTAACACTCACAGTAGCTGAACTTGATCCACCTAACGATTCCTTACCACTTGTCTTTCCTGACCTCATCAACTGGGATGAACCTGAAATCCATGATATACCAATTTTCCCAAATGATGAATCTATTATCCATTACCTATGTACCGTAAATCCAGAAATAGGCTCTACAAGTGAACAAAATAACGATGTCTACCAATCAGGGAGTGCCAAGTCTCTCAGTCGCAAAAATACACTAAATAAAGGATTTGATGCTGAAAACCAGTCAATGGTAGCTCTAGATCACAAAAAAGTAAAAATAAAGGACGCATCTGAGGGTGAAAACCTTTTTAAGCCACCTAACGATGGGAGACTTGACACTCTTCCTGAACACTTTCATGAGCGATCACCCATTTTGATTGAGCCCACTCAATCAATCAACATGGGTACCACAGAAGTAGCCAGAAACATACACCTTGCAGAATCTCTGACAGAGGAAAAAAGATCGACATTCATCATCTTCTTTAAAGGACAACAAATTAACTTTGCTTGGTCATATGCTGATATGCCCGGAGTAGATCCGCACTTAATCATGCATCACTTGTCCATTTCTACAAGAGTTAAACCAGTCAAGCAAAAGCTACGAAAGATGAATCCATAGGTGGCACTCATGGTCAAAACTGAACTAAAGAAATTATTAGACGTCGGATTCATTCGACCCATTGACTATGTAGAATGGATTTCCAACATTGTTCTAGTATCAAAACCAGATGGTAGTATCAGAATCTGCACTGACTTCAGAGACGTCAACAAAGCTTGTCCAAAGGATGACTTTCCTCTTCCCAGTATCGACATAATTGTAGATCTCACAGCAGGCCACGCAATGCTCTCACTAATGGATGGTTTCTTAGGCTATAATCAAATCAAAATAGCCCCAGAAGATCAAGATAAAATAGCGTTCACCTGTCCTTGGGGAATGTATTGCTGGAATGTTATGCCTTTTGGCTTAAAGAATGCAGGGGCCACTTATCAAAGAGAAATGACAACAATCTTCCATGACATGATGCACACATTTATGGAAAACTATGTGGATGATTTACTAGCTAAATCCTTTACTAGAGCCGAACATCTCAGCATCCTAACAAAGATTTTTGATCGATTAGAGAAATTCCAAGTTAGACTCAACCCTAAGAAGTGTGTCTTCGGGGTTACATCAGGCAAGTTACTATGCTACATAGTCTCAGCTAAAGGTATTGAAGTAGATATAGCAAAGGTACAAGCCATTATGGACATGCCACCACCAAAGAATATCAGTCAACTCAGATCTCTACAGGGACGACTTCAATCAATCAGATGATTCATCGCTCAGCTAACAGATAAAAGTCTCCCATTTAACCATTTACTACACAAAAATGTACCATTCAAATGGGAGGCCAAGTGTGCAGAATCTTTTTACCAAATCAAACAGTACCTGATGAATCCACCAGTTCTAGTCCCACCAATCGCAGGAAAGCCTCTTATCTTATATATCTCAACAACAGATATATCGCTGGGGCACTATTGGCACAAGAAGATCAACAAGGGAAGGAACGCGCCATATATTATATCAGTAGGACATTTAATGGCTATGAACTCAACTATACATTCATTGAAAAAGCTTGCCTAACAGTGGTCTTCGCATCTCAGAAGTTCCGACATTATATGCTAGAACATACCATTAAGCTAGTAGCAAAAATTGATCCTCTCAAATATCTACTTAGCAAGGCAGCTCTTACAGGCCGATTGGCTAAATGGGTCATGATTCTCAGTGAATTTGACATCCAATACACAGAAAGATGAGTCATCAAGGGACAAGCAATTGCAGATCAGTTGGTTGAAGCACCGCTACCAGGAAAACACACCATGGAGATCGAATTTCCAGACAGGGACGTTCTTACTCTTTCTACTAAACAATGGACCCTATACTTTGACGGATCCTATACACAACACGGTTCCAGTGCTGGTATTTTGTTCATCACTCCTAAAGGACACACTATACCAAGATCATATAGGCTTATGTTTCCATGCACAAATAATGTGGCTGAATATGAGGCATTGGTTATAGGCATCAAAATGGTCGTAGAATGGAAAATCACAGAGTTAAAAGTCTATGGAGACTCACAACTGGTCATCCATCAAATTAATAACAACTATCAGACAAAGGATGACAAGCTACTACCCTACAAACGAATGGTGGATGACTTCAAACAGTATTTTGTACACATCACCTTCGAGCAAATACCAAGGTTGAACAACAAAGCAGCCAATGCAATGGCTACTATCGCTTCACTACTACAAATTCCAGAGCAACAGAGTCATTACGAGTTCCTGGTAGAGCAACTGTTCTCCCCCGCCTATGACCACTCTGAATCCCAGGTTATCTATGCCTTGACTGGTTCAGATTCTCCATTATATGGACCAATATACGACTACCTCAAGCATAATATCTTACCTATTGACCAATCCCATAACCAAAAACATAACTTTATCCGACAAGCTGCCCGTTACACCCTTACCGCTAATACTTTGTATCGTCGAGGTCTAGATGGTACTCTTCTTCGTTGCCTTGATCGTAATGATTCTGATTCTGCTTTACACGAGCTTCATGAAGGTATTTGTGGCACACATTCAATTGGTACTACTCTTGCTTAAAAGATTCTACGGATGGGATACTACTGGCCTACAATGGAAAAAGACTCACATCACTTCGCCAAGAAATGTCCTAAATGCCAGATCCATGGTAATCTTATACATGCACCGGCACAGGAACTACAGCCATTTACAACATCCTGGCCCTTTTGTCAGTGGGGACTAGACTTGGTTGGCAAAATTCATCCTTCATCTTCAAATGGACACAAGTTCATTATAACAACCATGGAATATTTTACCAAATGGATAGAAGCAGTTCCCATGACCATAGTGACAGGGAAACAAATTGCCTCTTTTTTCCTAAATTATCTGATCTGCAGCTATGGTATTCCAAGTTCAATCATCACAGATAATGGACGGCCCTTCAAGAATCAAGATGTCCAAGAACTATGTGAAAAATTCAAAATCCAACATAGGTTCTCTACACCATACTACCCGCAGGTAAATGGTCAAGCGGAAGCATCTAACAAGACAATACTAAAAATCCTCAAGAAAACAGTGAATGATGCAGGCAAAGATTGGCACGTACAACTCAATCCAACACTTTGGGCATACAAAACCAGCATCCGCACACCTACAAGAGCAACACCATACTCATTGGTATATGGATCAGAAGCCATTTTACCCCTAGAGGTAGAAATCCCATCTCTCAGAGTCTCTTTAAAAGGCCTAATCCCAGATGAAGAGTATCGAGTTAACCGACTGCAAGAACTTGAACTATTAGATGAAAGACGCCAACATTCTTATACTCATCTCAAAGCATATCAGCAACGCATGTGCAGGAGCTACAATCATAAGGTCATTCCCCGCAACTTCAAAATTGGTGACCTAGTCCTCAAAGAAAATCCAAGAAATTAGCAAGATAGGGAAAAGAAAGGGAAATTTGAACCTAACTGGTTGGGTCCCTATGTTATCATATCAGTCTATGGATCAGGTGCCTATCAGCTAACAAATTCTGAAGGAGATGTGCTCGACAAACCAACTAACAGCATCCATCTAAAGAGGTACTACACTTAAGTGGCCTAGTGCATGGAAAAAGCTAAAATAAACAAAAAAATAAAAAAAATCCAGAAAAAAGCAAAAACATAAAGTACAACTAAAAACAAATGGTGAAAACCTGGTCAACAGGCACTCTTGTGAAAGAACGGCTCCTCTATCTATCTCCATACCATTTTATCCATACAAACACTATCGGCCATCGCCCGACACTTAGCACATATCCATTTAGGACATACTTAGCATCGTCACTATCCTGATTTGTCTATATATATCCTCTTACCACTAATCTACCATGGCTTGGAAATCACTGTACATGATCATATCAAGAGGCACACTCAGCTAGGGGCATTAACTTGTTCAAAAACTTGCAAACATTCAAAACATCACAACTATTGCAAAAACTCAGAAGCATGAAATCCAATAACCAAAACTACACTTCATCATGAAAACCAAAACAAAACAATTCACAAAAATACCAAGGATGGATGATTTTCTGAAGTACTAAATGCTGCATTCTTGCATAAAGTCTTGACTAGTTTTGCATTTTGAACTTTTTGAACTATTGGATTCTCTTCCTTGTCTCACTAAATGCTTCACAGCTAGAGGTCAAGGGGAACTTCTAATATTTTCTTAGTCTTTTGTCTGGGAGGCGATCACTTGTACTGTGTGAATCCTTGCCTCGAGACGTGATACGTCGAATATCACTGAAGGCTTGATTCCACTTCACGCATACAAATGATCTAATCTTGTCTGTTTACGCAATACGCACGCAGGTCATCCTGGTTCAATTATAGCTTGACGCTTGTGCTATCTTGCAAAATCAAAAATCATGTAAATTTTTCTCAGGTCATTATGGTTCAATTATACCATTATGCTTGTATAAATTTTCAACATATCCTAAACAAATCAATGCTCACTGATGATATCTACAAAGAAAGCAAATAACATATGGTTATATCGGATGGCAAATACAGAATGAGGATGCTACCAAAAAAATGTTTGCATATCATTTTACAATTAGTTGCATATCATTTAAAATGTTTGCATATCATTTTACAATTAGTTGCATATCATTTAACATGTTTGCATACCAAAAACAATTAGTTGCATATCATTTTACAATTAGATGCATATCATAAAACATGTTTGTAATTAAGATACATTTAGCAGCATATCAAATCATACATCTCATTCTTTACATCTCAATACATCTCACAGCATATAAAAACATACATCCTGCATCATACATTATACATTTAAGCATTGCATCATCATAAAGAAACGAAATAGCCCACATAACATGCATCCATATAAACACATCACACCAGCTGACAAAATGCCGTAACCGAGGTATACTACCTCATGCAGACCCCTGTATAAATGGGCTAGCATGGCTGACCCCCATGCAAACCGCCGCCCCTGTGTAACCATCTCCTCCAAAACTAGCCCCCATCCCACAGAAAACCCCTTTGACCTGCGATCAGGACAAAGGAATCCACCAATAAACCCTGCTAGTACGGATGGCAGTGGTGCGTAGTCCAGGTCTAGAAACTCCTGCCATGGGATCTCATAGCCGCAAATGGTATCATCCTGAAAAATACATCACAGTGCCTCTGTACCACCCTCCTCTGACTGCTCGTAGGGTAGTAGTGCCCCTACTACCAGGATGCACAGGATCCTGTAACAGTCCTCTCGTGTGACTGTCATCTCTCCCGTGGCAAAATGGAAGGTGTTCGTATCACTGTGCCACCTCTCCACAAGTGCTGTCAGTAGCCCCCGGTTCACAGTGAACTGAGGCATATCCAAGAGAGAAGTCAATCCACATCTCTCAATAATGTCAAGGTCGGCCTGCGACAACCGTGGTATCAATGTCCACGGTCTGGGAAATCTCTCCCATGACTGAACCACACCCAATCGCTCCTGTCAAACAAGCAAAACAAATCCAATATCAGTTTCCACATCAAAACAAAGATATCAAAATCAAACTTACATCAACAACATGAAACAATTTGCTCATCTATATCAAAGTTCAAAATCCTATCATTTCATATCAACTTGTAAAACAACTCAAGTTCTCAAAAACCATATCAAAACTTGTAACACAACTCAAGTCTCCACAATCACATAAACTTATAAAACAACTCAAGTTTCCCACCCATATCAGCTTGTAACACAACTCAAGTTTCCAACCCATATCAGCTTGTAACACAAATCAGGCTTCACACATTGAACTTGAAACAAAACACGCAAACAAATCATATTTTGATCAACACAACACATTGATATCTATACATAACTTGGAAAATCGCAAATCAAAACAAGTTATATCAACACTCATATTGGACAAAAGCATAAAATCATGACAGACAGACCAAAACAAATTTTCAAATCAGCTCATCTCGCAAAAAATTTTCAAATGCGCTAAAACAGATACCCAATGCGCTAAAAAACCTCCACGCACTAGGCTGTCTTTCCTACGCGCTATTCTTTCTACCCTATGCGCTAGGTTAACCCTACGCGCTAAATCTATCCCCCCATGCACCACCTAACCTACCCTATGCGCTAGACTGACTCTACATGCTCATCTACACCTCCTAGGTGCTACCCGTTTGGCCCTATGCGCTAGGTTATCCCTAGGCGCTAAACCCCCTTACCTATGTGAATCCCTGCGACCCCTATGCGCTAGGTCTACCCTACGCGCTAACTAGTTGACCTGACGTGCTACCCGATGGTTTCCATGCGCTATTCTACCTATATGTGCTAACCTATTTCTTTTATGCGCTATCCTATCTATTTTGGACGCGACCCCTAAAATTTGACTCGATGCGCTACTTCAAACTTCGTATGCGCTAATATATGCCCTAGACGCGCTAAACTGTTAAACCCGAACTTTGAAAATAAAAAAATGACTAAAAATGACCAAATAAAAAATCACAAGAGGGTCAAAAATGTTGACTTACTGGTGGTCCACGCGCTGCAGGTCTCCGGTACCTCCGAACGCGCTCGAAACGGTGTCTATGATACGGAATAGGCATTTTCTCTGCAGACCAAATTCTCTTTCTCCAAAGTCAACAAAGCACAAATGAATCTAATTCAAGCCCTTTTCCCCTTTTATAGGAGGAAAATGAAATTAGGGTTAGCCAAATGGACCTGTAATATGGTCGCGGTCTCCCCTATACCATAACATTCATAACTTATCAGGAGATGAATCAATTTGCACACATTACACATGCACGAAATCATACACATCATACGCAACTCATTAAATTAAATCAAAAAAATTTCAAAATATTGATTCATCTCTCGAGGGGGCATCACCATCAACTATCGAATCTGGGGCATCACACATCAAATCAAAACCAGGGCACGACTGGCAAATCATAAGGGCGACACAAAAATTGCATTTGATCATAAATCACAAAAACACATCATTTTCTTTGAAATAACATGTGCACACACGTCACTTCAAAGAGGGGCAAAATGTAGATGTATAAAAATGACCATATTCCTAAATGAATATTTTATGTTCATTTCTCTATTTAATTAAATCCAATTTAATTAAATTATCCACATTCTTCTATTTTATTAAGTAAATTACTCAATTTATTTAAATAAAATTCACTATACTCATTTAATGAATAAATCATTTTATTCAATTAAATCCCCCCTATCCACTTTTAATTAAATTCAAATTTAATTAAGTAGTTATCCTAAATTGAATAAATCTAATTTATTTAATTTCTCCAAATTGCAACCAAATTGAATTAAATCATTTAAATCAATTAAATCCTATTATCCCTCCATCCACTTGCAAAATCCTAAACCCCTTTCTAATCCCTTCTAGAATCTTCTAATCGCTTCTAATTAGCCTAACCCCTCCTCTAAACTTTGTCACATCCCTAAGCAAAGGGAAGTCACTTCTCAAACCCTCAAAGTCTTTGATAACCATTAAAGGCTTTCAACCTTCAACCACTTAATTCCTCAAAGTCTTTGATAACCATTAAAGGCTTCCAACTTTCAACCACTTAATCCCCCAAAGTCTCCAATAACCATTAATGGTTAACTCAAACCCTCTTACAAGGTTAAAACATTTGTTTTGACTCAACCTTCATCCAACCCAAGGGTCTCATCAGGCCTTTAATGCTTTGACCATGATTATCTCTTAATCATTTGCACAAAGGTTTATCCTCGGATTAACTTTTAATCCAATGGGTAATCTTAACTTAGGCTTGACCCTTACCCTCTAGATAACCATGAGGTCTTCTCAGGCATTTAATGTCTCCAACCCCTTCTCTCAATCCAACCCTATGTTGACACTTGTCACCATTTCATTGGTGCCAATTACAAACATGGATCCCCAACTTTCAAACTCAACCCTTGATTAAACCATTCAATCTTGACCATCCATTGCCCTATTCTTGCTATAAATAGAGCTCTCATTCCTCCATAACAATCATCCTTCAAATTTGTAGCATCACACTTATGCTCAAATACATTCAAGCTTTCATATCATTTTATGCTCATCATTTAGCCTCTCTTTAGAATAGAAATTAGTCTAAATATGCATGTTTAGAATACTTTCTTATCATTTAGCTCAATCATAGACTAAATATATCATGTTAGGATAGTACTCATACTAACCTTGTCATCTTATCATCTAGTTTATTGCATTTCTAGAGTCATACAGAGCTTAACATACCTTTCATTCTAAAACCTATCAAAGCATCCCTTGTTATTACATTTGCCATCCCTGAACCATTTTGCTCAGTAATCTGAGAGCAAAAACATTGGTTTGAGGGACATTGTGAGATAGAGAACCATGGGACCCACCTTGGGAAGCTGAGTAATACAACGTTACTCCATAGCTTGCACCAAGAAGTCCTGTGTGTGTGTGTGGACAAGTATTTAACAATATTTTCACATATTGAGTTCTATCGACCCACTTTTCCCGCATACAATAATTATCATAGACGTTCAAAATCAGAAAGGAGATCAAAGTCTAGAAACATAAATGGTGGTTGTTGGTTTTGTGGCAAAGCTGGTCATGTAAAGAAGGATTGTAGAAACTTCAAAAGGGCACAAGAGAGGGTGCGGACAGCGAAGCAAACACAGTCTATGATAAAGATGATAGTGTACTAATCCTTTCAACAACTGACACTGCTCTGGATTCATGGGTGCTTGATTCCAGGGCCTCCCATCATGTTGCCTCATGTCTTGAAGCGTTCATTAGCTACCATGAAGGTCATTTTGGAAATGTTTTCTTAGGAGATAACAAAGCTTGTGAAATTACAGGCAAGGGTGATGTGTTGCTCCCATTAGAAGGTGGTAAAACATGGCTGCTCAAAGATGTTCAGCATGTCCCAAAATTGAAGCGGAATTTGATATCCGTTGGACAACTCTTTGATCAAGGTATTAATGTAAATTTTCTTCCTGATACATGGAAGGTAACTCATGGTACCATGTTGATTGCAAATGGCAATAAAGTGGGTAGTCTATATAAATTTAAGACTCATGGTGAAGTGGGAGCTGCAATGGTGATTGGGGACAACAAAGTGGATCTTTGGCATCAAAGACTTGGGCATATTAGCAAGAAAGGACTCCGTGCTATGCACACAAGAAAACAGCTTCTGAGCCTCAAACTTGTCGACTTAGCCTTTTGTGAACATTGTCTTTATGGCAAACAAAAGAGAGTCGGTTTTTTGAAAGGTGGGCGTGACACAAAGACAACACCGTTGGAGCTTGTATACTTTGGTGTTTTTGGGCTTATCGAGGTAACCTCCATTGGAGGAGCTAACTATTTTGTCACCTTTCTTGATGATTGTATAAGAAAATTATGGATTTATATGCTCTCTAATAAATCTGAAGTCTTTTCAAAATTTAAAATTTTCAAGGCTTTAGTTGAAAATCAGATTGGGCATAAGATTAAGTGTTTACAAACAGATAATGGTGGAGAATTTTGTTTACATGAATTTGATGATTTTTGTATTGATAATGGGATTAGAAGAATTAAGGTTGTTCCTTTCACTCCTCAAGAAAATGGTGCAGCCGAGAGGATGAATAAGACAATTCTTGAAAAGGCACGATGTATGTTATCAAATGCAAGTTTAGGCAAGGAATTTTGGACAGAAGCTTGTAACACAACGATATATTTGATCAACCAAAGTCCCTCATCTAAATTAGACTTCGGTATTCTGAAAGAGGAATGGCAAGGGAAGAGGATTTCATACTCTCATCTTCATGTGTTTGGATATGAAGCCTTCTCGCATATACCCAAGGAGAAACGAACCAAATTGGATCCAAAGTCGCTGAAATGTATTTTTGTGGGGTATGGTGAAGAGAAATTTGGTTTTAGATTGTGGGATCTGGTTCATAGAAAAATTGTTCACAATAGGGATGTAATTTTTCATGAGACTTCCTTCCCCGTGCTACAAGGTTCCAATAAACCAGAAAAAGAATATGTTCCTATGTCTCTGTTTCAAAATTCTGCTACCAGTGCTCTGCCTCATCAAATGGGAGCTCCTATGTCATCTACCACATTTGAATACAATTCTCAGACTGAGAATGATGAAGAGAGTGCTTACAATGGCTGCTCTTCATTTAATTCTGAAACTGGGGGTCTGCATAATAGAACACATCTTCCACGAGCTAGCACTCATGTTGCAGAAGATGTGGAGGAACACCCATACGGTAAGAACTTTGGCTCACATTATCACTAGTTTGTTGGGCACTCCTCATGGTGGTCTGCATCTCCACCACTTCATGCATGCCATGATCCACCCTCCCCACAACTCGCTGGGATTTCACTGTCACACGTTGGGCACACAACTCAGCCAACATTGTAGTCTTCACGCTCTTCATGCGGGCTCCCTGCAGGTTCCTCCTCCGCGGTCAAATAGTAGAGGAGTCATCCTCCCATGCAAACCATGGAGGATTCTCCCACTGCTCCCAACTCCCTGCACACTCGCCAAACACAGGTCATGGAAGATGCTTCTGCGGGTTCATCCTCCCGCGATATGCCTTCACACTACGTGGATAAGAATCCATAGGTCGTTGATTGCCCTGTAGATAGGAAAATTAACAGTGGGCATCACTCATTAAATAGGAGTAATATCGATTTGCAGAGAACACATAAATCAAATGTTTCCACTACTCCACCAAAGAGTCAATTGAGAAAATCTACCAGACAAAGGTGACCTGCTGCAAAGTTCTCTGAGTATGACTTATTGTTTTGTGAAGAGGTTGAGCCCACTATGGTAATTTATAATCAAATGGAGCCTAGAACATACAAAGACGCTTGTAAAATTATAGATTGTGATAACTGGCACGCTGCAATGTGCGAAGAAATGGACGCACTATTGCGAAATCAGACATGGGATTTGGTGCCACTTTCACCTGACAGAAAGGCATTACGAAATAAGTGGGTGTATATATTAAAAGATGAAGCTGGTGGTCATAAAATATTTCGAGCAAGACTAGTTGTCAAGGGGTATGCTCAGTAGCAAGACCTCAATTTTAAAGAAATTTTCTCGCCAGTAGTCAAAATGACTACCATCCAAGCAGTATTGGGATTGGTTGCAGCCTGGGATCTTGAGCTTGAACAAATGGATGTGAAAACGCCATTTCTCCATGGCGATCTTGATGAGGAACTATTCATGCATTAGCTTGAAGTATTTATTAAAAAGGGCTAGAAACATCTCTACTGCAGATTGAAACGCAGTTTGTATGGGCTTAAGCAAGCCCCCGTTAGTAGTATCTTAAATTTGACAAATTCATGATTGATCACAAGTTTACTTGCAGTGAGTCTGATCCTTGTATCTATTTTAAAAAGATTCCCAATGGCGAATTTGTCATACTTATTCTTTATGTGGATGATATGCTAGTGGCCAACACAAGCATGAAGATTGTGAGTGAGCTTAAAACTCACTTAGCAAATGAATTTTCCATGAAAGATTTAGGGGCAGCAAAGAAAATTTTAGGGATGACTATTTTTCGAGATAGGAAAAATAGAACTCAAACTATCTCAGCAAGACTACATTAAAAAAGTATTGGACAAATTTGGTATGACGGATGCTAAGTCTGTTTGCGTACCCTTAGCCTCTCATTTTCAATTGTCTTCTCAATTGTGTCCAAAAACACAAGAAGATAAGGAGTTTATGGACAAAATTCCATACAAATCTGCAGTTGGTAGTCTTATGTACACTATGGTGTCTACTCATCCGGACATTGCTCATAACATGGGAGTGGTGAGCAGATTTATGGCTAATCCGAGAAAATCACATTGGGAGGCGGTCAAGTATATTTTGTGGTATCTCAAGGGTACTTCTAATTTTTGCTTATGGTTTGGGAAGGGCAAGGCAATTTTGCAAGGGTTTATTGATTCTGATTTTGCCGGAGATTTAGACAAAAGAAAGTCTACTTCAGGTTATGCTTTCACATTTGCTGGGGAAGTGATTAGTTGGGCTTCTAAATTACAACATACAATTGCTCAATCGACTGCGGAGGCTGAATACATAGCTCTTTCTGAGGGAGAAAAGGAGATGGTATGGTTGCAACTCTTGTTCAACGAGTTGGGTTTGAAGCAATTAGATTTTGCTTTATTTTCTGATAATAGTAGTGCCATCTTTATGACTAAACATCATACATCTCAGCCTCAGTCAAAACATGTTGATGTTCGTAGTCATTATGTTCATCATATGGTCAAAGAAGGCAAGTTTCATGTAGATAAAATTCATACTGAAAAGAATCCAACTGATTTGCTCACTATAGTTGTTAAGTGGGAGAAGTTCGATTTCTGCCGAGCTTCTCTTGGCCTTTCCAATAACTGATAGAAGGACTAAGTGGGGGAATCTATTTGTTGCAGAAATTCATTGGCCTTTAGTGGGAGATTGTTGGAAGTGAAGTCCAACGGACTCCTTCCATTTTACCACCAAAACTCTTGGCTCTTCAACTTCTGTAGTTAATCTCTTCAAGAGTTGTTTGCATATCATTTTGTGTAGTGAATTCTGGAGCTGCTTGCAGCTGTGTATGTACAAACCAGACTTGGTTATTAATACATTAATTCCCCTACTTTAAGTGTGGACGTAGGAAATTTCTGAACCACGATAAATTTATGTGTCTCATTTGTCTATGTTGTGAATTCACAATTCTATTTTTCTGCTCTTCCAATTCGTTTGTAAATCCTAACAGTGATTGTGTAGCCATTGTAGCTTCTTTTAGCAAACACAATGAAAATAATTTGAAATCGTACCTTATTAGTATTGGGTTCATTGATTTGTAGAGACATTTCAAAGAAAACAATTTAGTTAAAATGATTAATTTAGAAATGTATTCCAGAATCTAGGTAAGATCGTAGTATAAAAACTTGGGAACTTAGTTCTACACTAAAAATGCCAAGGGCCTTAAATTACATGAGTGGCATCTTCTTTATATTATTTTGTTCTCTCAATCAAATTAATGAAAAGCTTAAGGGGTTTTAATTGAGCTCAATAAAAATGCTAAATCAAAACAACTCAGCCAGTAATGAGGTAGAGGCTGCCTTTAAAAATGTTCTTTGTATTATTAGTTCCTGTCTTTCAAGGAACTATTGTCGAGGGCATTCATTATCTTTCCAATAATTCCTATTATCTCTTGCCAATCACATTGCAAGTATAAAATGTTTAGTTCCCACAGTTTGTTATTTTGCAATGTTTAAGTTGTTTGTTTTAAACAATTTTTAACCTAAATGCATAAATGAATGAATTCTATGGCTTCTCATTGGATTAAAGTTTTGGAGCGATATACTTGCCTTCACATGGAACGAGGCAGTCTTTGTCGGTGCCTACAGGGCTAGAGAGTTTGGCATTCTATAGATGGTGGAGACAGAGACAGTGCAGAGCCCAATGCAAGAGAACTGTAAAGCAGGGCTGTCAAAACAAGGCAAGCAGTTGGCATTTGGGGCTAAGGCCATATGACGTGGAGGTGCATCTACAAATAGATGGCTATGGTGTTGGCATTATGTGTTGTCATTGATGTCAATATGATGAAGAGAAGAGAACCGGTATAACACTATGAACCGACATTTGTGCCAAAGTGAAGCGGTGCATTTGTTCAAGGTGAACCGGCATGTGGTTATGGGAACTGACACATGGAAGCGTTGTATGACTATCGGTTGGTAGTCTCAACTTCAGGGTTTCTGGTTGAAGTGCTTCAAGCCTGTGTGGCTCAACCGGTGACTTTGTGTGATGAGTCAGCATGATAATGAAGAACATATCATGTTGCCACGTAAGCCTTGTGTGCGTGAAGGATCTTACATGAAGGAGATTGTTCCTATCTACCTCAAGAATGTGCGAAGTCTGTAAACGGTGATAACGTGTGATGGGTTATCAGCCGCCATGAAATCGGTGGAAAACAAACGATGGAGAATGTCTTGAGATTGGATCAAGATTATTGCATTTAATGCAGTGTGCTCAACGGTCAGGATTAAACCGTTTGAATTCCTTAACTTAATAGGTTTAGGGTATAGGGTTTATGCTATCGACCTATCTGTTTTCCTATAAGGTTGATGTTGTGATTCTTTCTGAGGTTGTTGGCAAAAGTTGTGTGTGTGTATCCAAGAGAAGAGATACGTGATTCTTGCCAGACCAGAGGAGAGAAGTGATACCTGCAGAGTGTAAGTGCAGAAGGTGAAGAGGAGCTTAAGCGGATCTGCATTGGCATTGAGTGTTGTTACCAGATCATTGTAATACCTATTGATCTCTAACCACCTCAATAGTAGGAAATCCCTTAACAGGGTAGCCTTAACCAGCTTGTTGTAAATCCTTTAACAGGGTGACTCAAAACCATTGAGTTCTTGAAATCCTCTAACAAGGTAACCTTTAACAGGGTTTAACCCTTAACCAGGTATTCTAGCCATCCCTTAACCGGGTGATCCCTAACAGGATCGGTTCCTAACAAAACCTATTGTATCAGTCTTTAACCGGACAAGGCTCCTAACAGAGTGAACTTCTAAAGAGTTCAAAAACAAGCTTGTGGGTATTCATCCCCACCATGGTTTTTCCCAGTTAGGTTTCCATGTGAAAAATATGTGTGTCATGTGTGATGTCTTCTTCATGTGATGCTATGTTGTTTTATGTCAAGTGGTGAATCATGTTGATCCAGTTGCTTATATGTATATCTTTGATGGTAGATTACCTATTCATGCATTAGGGTGAAGTGGAAATGAAGTGTTAGATTGTATGAGAAGATAAGTGTTAACCGGTTTATGCTTGTCTCAGTTATTCTGGGTTTTGTCGGTTGTACTCTGATTAAAGACCGGTGTTACTGTTTGTTTGTCAATGCACAGTGTCTGCTGACAAACCGATTTAAGATTGTGTTTTTGTCTCTACTGATTCACCCCCCCTCTCAATACCGGTTTGGTACTATCCATTCATCATTGAATTATCAATTGGTATCAAAGCATCCTCCAGGTCCTCTATGTTATAAGCTTAATCGCTTGAGGTAAAGATCCCAGTCTAATGATGAAGAGGGAAGGTCCAAAGTTTAACAGAGAAAATTTCAGTATATGGAAAGACAGAATGAAGATATACATCAGAAGCATGGGTGCTCAACACTGGAGCTATGTGGAGAATGCCTATGTTGCCCCTACCAGTACTCTCACTGATGACCAAAAGAGAGAGATGCAAGAGAATGGGCAAGTCATGGAAGCCCTAATTAGTAGTTTATCTGACATTGAGTTTATTGATGTCCAAGATAAGGTAAATCCCAAAGAGGTATGGGATACTCTTGAAAATATCTATGGTGGTGATGAGCATGTAAAACAAGCTAAGGAAGAAAGCCTTAGAGGGAAGTTTGAAGACATGCAGATGGTTGAAGGTGAGACAATTCAACAGTATGGAATAAGAATCAAAACTGTTGTTGGAGATATCAAGGGTGCAGGTGGTAAAATGGAAGATTCCACTGTGGTAAGGAAAGTCCTGAGATCTCTATTGCCGGTCTATGCAATAAGGGTTGTTGCTATTCAAGAGCTGAGATCAATAGACAAGACTAAGGTATCCCTAGACTCCATCATTGCAAAGTTGACAACCTATGAGCTAAATAGTTTTTATGGCAGTGTTCAAAAGACTGAATCAACTTTTAAAGCTTTTGTTGTACCATCTAGAAAAGGAAAAGAAGCTAGCACTAGTGGTGAACCAAGACAGAGCAGAGAAATGGATGGTGAGGAGATTCTGATGGCATTTGAAGCTCTCCTTGCTAGGAAACTTCCTAAAGGAACCGGCAAATATAGAGGTAAGCTTCCTTTGAAATGCTTTTCTTGTAACCGGATAGGACATATTGCTATAAACTATCCTAATGGTGACAACAAGGAAAAACCGGAAAGGTTCAAGAAATTCAAAGGAGGAAACCGGAGAAACTGTTTTGTGGTAGTTAATGAAGGTGTCACAGATGAGGAATCAGAAGATGAAGAAAATGAAGATATTGTGTTTGTTTTTGTCAAGGAAGATGTGTCAGACAAGAAGGCTCTTGTCTCCCGGTTTGATAATTCCAATGAGTGGATTATTGACAGTGGCTATTCTCACCATATGACTAGTGACCGGAGCAAGTTTCTATCCTTGGAAGAGTATGATGGTGGTGTGGTTCGCTTTGGTAATGATGCACCATGCATGGTCAAAGGCAGAGGGTCCATCTCTCTGAATGGAAAGAGTAGTGCTGACAATGTGTATTGGGTTAATGGTCTCAGACACAACCTTTTAAGTGTTGCCCAGCTAAATGACAGTGGTCTCACTTTGGAATTCAAGAATGGAGTGTGTAGAATCAAAGGAAAGAATGGTGAATCGATGGCCACCGGCATGCAGACCAAAGGTAACCTATTTCAGCTGAATGCAAATATAAGTACATGTCTTATGGCTAAATTTGATGATAGCTGGATATGGCATAGGAGACTCTGCCATGTAAAGGGTTGCCGATGCTAAGCAAACCGGATAATACCTTGTGCAGAGAGTGTCAATTGGGGAAAATGTCTTCCTCAACCTTTCAAGGTAAACCTTTCACTGCTGATAATTCACTTGATCTTGTGCATACTGATTTGTGTGGTCCTATGAAAACTAGGAGTGTGCAGGGTGATAGGTACTTCATGATTCTCACTGATGACTGCTCAAGAATGATATGGGTCACATTCTTGAAAGATAAGTCTGAAGCTTTTGTAAAGTTCAAAGCTTTCAGAGCATTAGTGGAGAAGGAAAGCAGTAAAAGGATCAAGTGCCTGAGAACTGATCAAGGAGGGGAACTCACTTCCGGTGAATTGAACAAGTACTGTGAAGAACATGACATCAAGTGACAACTGTCTACCCCCTAGACTCCATAATAGAATGGCCTAGCAAAGAGGAATAACCGGACTGTGGTTGAAGCAGCTAGAACTATGTTGATTCAAGGAAAGGTAGCCCACACCTTTTGGAGAGAAGCGGCGAGCATTGCAGTCTATACAATGAACCGGGTACTCATCAAGAAAGGTAAGGATAAAACTCCTTATGAGTATTGGACCGGTAAGACACCTGTGGTTAGCTACTTTAGAGTATTTGGTAGCAAATGTTACATCAAGAGGAGTGAACACCAGAGCAAATTTGATGTGAAATGTGATGAGGGAATATTCCTAGGGTATTCCACCAAGAGCAAAGCTCTCAAATATTTCAATAATAGGACTCAGAGAATTATGGAAACCATCAATGTAAGAGTTGATGAAACCTCTGAGAAAACTGAGCAAACCGGCAACAAGCAAGCGGTAAATGAACCAGTTGTAACCTTCTGGGAACCGGTTGTCAGTCAACCAAGTACCAGTAACAGTGTTCCTACACTGGCAGATGTAGATGCTGATACTGATGGAGATGAGGATGAAGAAGAAAAGAAAGAGGAATCTATCAAGACCATTCCTCGGTATGTCAAGCTGAATCATGACACTAGTACATTTGGGTCAAGATTTTGATGACAAATCGTCGAAATTCCGACCACATTTCGTCGCACTATCGACAAAAAAAGTCGTTGAAAACTTTGTGTTGGAAGTTCCGACTATCCTTGTGGTCATCGCAATTCTGACATCACCTCCAACCTTTCCGATGGCCACCATGGATGCTCATTCCCCAAAAGAATATCGTCACGATCTCGGGCTATCATCAGAATTTCGACTTCAAAGTATAAAATTCCGACAGAGGAGTGTCATCGGATGCACAACATCCTTGTCGAGCGTTTCATTAGTTGTCGTTGGAATTCTAACAGCGAGAGATGATGTGGGTCAAATAGCTTTGCCGTCGGTGCATGAAAGCATTGAACAAGTTCTACTTTTAAAAATTACATGAAACATTTTTAATTTATTTGATTCAGTGTTATTTGCAAAAAATGATTATCAATGATGTTTCCTTTCTCCAAGAATTTTCTAGGATCTTTCCATCAGATGATATGTAACATCGAATGACTAAATTTTTTCTTTACAAATGCTTATTTAATTTAATTATTATCTAAGCGTGAATTAAAATTTATATCTGTACAGAAGCAGAACATACAAGTTGAAGAGTCATGTGCAAGCAAATTTCATAAAAGAAAGCAAGCAGGCATTATCTTGAATGACATGGAAACAAGCTCATCAACTGCCTAGAAGAGAGCAATTGGAGAATGGCAGAGGAAAGTGTTTAAGGGTGATAAATAGATAGATAGTATGCAATACAAACAAACAATGTCTGGAGTGTCTGATGTGACGTCTCTAATTTATGTCCGGAGGGACTAACTGGTTTTGGAGTTCCTGCGAAACCTATTGGGCCATGCTTGGAGGAAATCAATGTGTTCATGCAAGGAGCACCTTTTTTCTATTATTAGAATGATACTTTTGCACCGAGGGATATTTGGAAGTCAATATCCAAAAATTTCTATAATGTGGAAAAAGAGTTGGCGGACTCGAAGTATAATTGTCAGCTTTCAGAAGACCAAGAGGTTATGTACAAAATCTCCCAATAGAAGAGCAATTTCAAGAATTACCTCTCCCCCCCATGACTATTCAGGAAGCACTTCCTCAAACAGAGGACTATTGGCCTCCATGGGATCAAAGAAAAAAATTAAAGCATAGACTCTAAACGATGTGGTGGTGTCCTTCATGAAGAACTCTACACTATAATTGAAAATTCATGAGGGAAACTGCAAGATAGTGAAGAGAAATACAATCTTGAAAAGTAGGAAGAATGGATCTTGGTTTGGGTGGGGCCAAGTCAGGTGGCTCCTCTAGAGGTTGACGAGATAGAAATCATATTAGGATTTGAAAAAGATCACACTCGTGGAACTTCGTGTGCGAGTGATCGATTGTGGTGTTTGAGTAATGCATTCCAAATAGATACAGTTGCATGCCATTAGGATAAAAGTCTTTAATCAAGACATTACCCATTTGGAATGCAACTGTATCTATTTGGAATGCATTACCCAAACACCGCAATCGATCACTCGCACACGAAGTTCCACGAGTGTGATCTTTTTCAAATTCTAATATGATTTCTATCTCGTCAACCTCTAGAGGAGCCACCTAACTTGGCCCCACCCAAACCAAGATCCATTCCTCCCACTTTTCAAGATTGTATTTCTCTTCACTATCTTGCAGTTTCCCTCGTGAATTTTCAATTATAGTGTAGAGTTCTTCACGAAAGACACCACCACATCGTCTAGAGTCTTAGCTTTAATTTTTTTCTTTGATCCCATGGAGGCCAATAGTCCTCTGTTTGAGGAAGTGCTTCCTGAATAGTCATGGGGGGGAGAGGTAATTCTTGAAATTGCTCTTCTATTGGGAGATTGTGTACATAACCTCTTGGTCTTCTGAAAGCTGACAATTATACTTCGAGTCCACCAACTCTTGTTCCACACTATAGAAATTTTTGGATATTGACTTCCAAATATCCCTCGGTGCAAAAGTATCATTCTCATAATAGAAAAAAGGTGCTCCTTGCATGAACACATTGATTTCCTCCAAGCGTGGCCCAATAGGTTTTGCAGGAACTCCAAAACCAATTAGTCCCTCTGGACATAAATTAGAGACGTCACATCAGACACTCCAGACATTGTTTGTTTGTATTGCATACTATCTATCTATTTATCACCCTTAAACACTTTCCTCTGCCATTCTCCAATTGCTCCCTTCTAGGCAGTTGATGAGCTTGTTTCCATGTCATTCAAGATAATGCCCGCTTGCTTTCTTTTAGGAAATTTGCTTGCACATGACTCTTCAACTTGTATGTTCTGCTTCCGTACAGATATAAATTTTAATTCACGCTCAGATAATAATTAAATAAAATAAGCATTTGTAATGAAAAGATTTAGTCATTCGATGTTACATATTATCTGATGGAAATATCCTAGACAATTCTTGGAGAAAGGAAACATCATTGATAATCATTTTTTGCAAATAACACTGAATCAAATAAATTAAAAATGTTTCATGTAATTTTTAAAAGTAGAACTCGTTCAATGCTTTCATGCACCGACGGCAAAGCTATCTGACCCACACCATTATGCATAATAGAACAAATCAATATAATAGGCTATTATAAAGAATATATATAAAAATATGAAAGAACATAAAATTACCATTACAAACCCATAAACCATTAAATAGTGAAAATAGATATAAATGTGTAAATGTCTCCCTATAAACACCACAACCATAACCAAAACAAAAAAAATTCTTACCCGCAAAAACTTAGCTGGTGAGTTGCAAGTCTACAACATCTCTCAGATGATCAAACCATTTCTTAATTTTGTTCTTCTGGTTAGTCAATGGATTTAGTTACATGTTCAAGTTTTCTATTTGAAGCCTTCTATTTCCCTATATTTGAGACATAATAAAATTCTTGTGAGTAGGAAATTGATTCAGGAGTTACATGCGAAGAATTTGGCAAAGTAAATGATGACAATCAAACTCAAATTTTATCTGTCTTGATTAAAGACTTTTATCCTGATGGCATTAAATTAAGGTTCTTTGTCTATTTTTTGGTGATCTCTGGAGCAAAGTTTGCTTTGCATCGACCTGGGATACATTTAACTTTTGTTGTATCTGCAGAAATATGTATCCTAGGATGATGCAATGCAACCTCTACTCCACCAATACCAGATAGAAGAGAAAGTACTTTAATTTAAAGCCATCACAATAAAATGCTTTCAAGACATATATTAGGTATAAAAGGAAGCCTACCTTGTCATTTGAAGGGGTTTACCTATAATTCAAGTGATCTCTTAATTATAAAATCAATTCAATTCCAAGTGAACATGTAATCAAGCATTCATCAAGAATTGAAGGAGAAATAAAGTTAATAAAGATATTTAATAAAAATATCATCTTTTAAATTAAGAAATGGGTAGGAGATTAAGAATACAAACCTTCCATATTGCACACTTCAAGGCATATTAAAATCAGTTTAAAGTGTATTCATTTAGGGACCTTTCATAAAATATTCTCAACTTACATATCATAAAAGGATCTGCTCCACCAATACCAGATAGAAGAGAAAGTACTTTAATTTAAAGCCATCAGGATAAAATGTTGGCAATATAACAAGGATATTGAGAAGGTTGTTGATGATTATGGACAAAACTGATTAAAGATGTTTTACTGTCTTGATATTATTATTTTGTCATTGATGTCAAGAAATTGATTTTCTAATTTAGTATGATCTTGCCATATCTTAATAAATATGATATGAAGATTATAAAGAAGTCGATAAAGACACAGGAAATAATATGATGAATAAAGGGATAAGTTATTCAATGGGCAACTCTACCGAGTCAGACAATGATGAGATCTTGATGTTTTAGATTGTTTTAACATCATACATATGTTGTAAAATGTAAAGGTTAATACTACACTATGTTATCAGGCAAAGAACCTAGTCGATAAACCCTAAGGAACCTAGTCGGTAAACCCTAAGGTTATCGCAGTCAGTTAATGAAGACAGAATGTCAACCGAGTAAAGTTTAGTATTCACCAAGTTGTAACCGAGCTATAACAGAATGCATTAAATGTTTACATGTGATATTTAATGAAAGAAGCTGATGAGCTGGAGCGGATCAATGATTGGCAAGCCGTGGAAGAAGTTTGTTAACAAATCTAAGGCAATTTAAAGTCGGCAAGAAGATCTATAGCTCAGATTAAACCACATTACCCTAACACAAGTTCCAAGATGATTGTGCAAGTTCCAAGGTAGGGTAAAATGTTTTTCAGATCGTAAGATACAATGAACTTGGACAAGATTGAAGATCTGATGGCTATGATTGATCATGGGAAATGTGATCAAGGAGATTAAGCGGTTAGATGATTGTTTATAAATAAGGAACTGTTGATAAATAGTGTATGCGGGCAAGTGTATGCACAGGGATGCTACATAGGGATCACCGAGCACAGAACCTTGAAGACCTGTTGGAATAACAGAGTATTGATGCCCAACAGATAGACAAGATTAGTTCTATGTCTAGATTGTATTGAACAAATAAGAATCTGCTTTAGCATTTTAGATGTGAAGTTGCCAATAGATTGTATTACTGTTAGTTTGTGAAAGTGACAACAAATCTCTTAACCGAGTGGACTTAAAAGTCTTATATGTAAATCCTCTAACAAGGTGACATTCTAAATGAGTGTTTGAAATCCTTTGACAAGGTCACTTCTAACAAAGTGAAGATCCTAACAGATATGAGGGAAATCCCTTAACCGGGTCACATCTAGCAATGTCTTTTGTAATCTTTAACAGGATTGGCTTTTAACCAAGCATACTCTAGAAGAGTATATTTCTTAGTGGGTCCGAAATCCCATAGTGGTTTTTCCCTATTTGGGTTTCCACGTTAAATCTAGTGTTATGAGGTTTATATTGTTCATATGCTTTTGAGTTTGCATGTTTGACAGTTTTATTATATGACTGATATATGTTACCGAGGTTGAATCTGATGTTTTCATTGATGATTAAGTTTGTATGATTCACCCCCCCCCCCTCTCATCTTGTTGGCTATTGGATATATACTTATATTAAGTATTAGAACTATCAATTGGTATCAGAGCTTTGGACTCTGAAAGGAAAGTTTAAAGGCACTCGAGTTAAAGATCCAAAGATGTATAAGAGGGATGCACCTAAGCTGAACAAGTCAAGTTTCTCTACATGGTAGAAAAGGATGAAGCTACATCTATCAGGAGTTGGAGAATATGCTATATACTATCTGGAGAATGATTTTGTTACACCGAGCACCTATCCATTGACTATGGAAGAGATAAAGGCAAAGCAAGAACACATTCAAGCAATGATTGAAATAACATCTGCATTGACCGATTCTGAGTTTAATGATCTAGAAGGCTGCAATGATGCGAAGGCAATGTGGACTAAGCTCATATGTATATATGGAGGAGATGAACATGTTCAAAGAGAAAAATTTGATAGTCTAAGAGGACAACTTGAAACTATGAGGATGAATGAAGGTGAGAACATAACCCAGTACAGTACAAGACTAAAGGAGATTGTAAATCAAATCAAGGGAGCAGGAGGAACTATTGAAGAAAAGGATGTGACAAGTAAGTTGTTAAGAACCCTTCTACCTACCTATGCAATCCGAGTCTCTGCAATCAATGAATTGAGGTCTATACCTAATATGCTAGTTTCCTTGGATGCTACTATTGGTAAGCTACATGCATTTGAGTTAAGTAATTTTGATAACAGTGGGTCATCGGTAAATAAAGTTGAATCTGCATTTATTTCTTTTCATCTGAATGAATCTAATGATTACAATGAAAGAAAGTATAAGTACTCTGAAGGAGATCACAGTGGAGCAAGTGAAATATTTCGGAAGAACATGGAGGAGGTACACAAACTGTATGAAGAAATCAGAAAGCAAGAAGAGTTTGAAGCACTATTGGCCAAAAGGTTACCAAGAGGCAAAGGTAAGTATAAGGGAAAACTACCCTTGAAATGTTTCAATTGTGATAAGATTGGACATATGGCTTCTAACTGTCCTGACAAAGATTTCACTGAAAAAAGAGATTACCGAGATGACAGACAGAAAGATAATCATTACAGAGGTCACCGAGACTTCAGAAGAAGAGATAGAAAGACTTGTTTAATTGTTGATGATGAATCTGAAGATGATAAATCAGATGAGACTGATACGGAGGAAGTTGTTTATGTGGCTATCAAGGATGGATCAGATGAAGAAAGGTATGAAGAAAAAGCCCTAATATCTCACATAAACACTAATTATTCTTGGATTATAGATAGTGGATTCTCACATCATATGACAGGAGATAAACACAAGTTTGTTATGTTAGAAGATTATGATGGAGGCTATGTTAGATTTGGTAATGATGCACCATGTCCAGTAAGAGGTAAAGGATCCATAACACTTCTTGATAAAGTAAGATGCAATGATGTTTATCGGGTTGAAGGTTTGAAATATAATTTGTTGAGTGTAGCACGGCTAAACAACACAGGTTACCGAATAGAATTTCAGAAAGGAATTGTCAAAGTTCATGACAAAAATGGAAAGTTAGCTGCTACCGAGACACAAACAAAAGGTAACACATTTCACCTTGACTCTACTCACAACAAGTGTTTGCATGCAAAGATTGATAACACCTGGTTATGGCATAAAAGGTTTTGTCATGTTAATCTTGATAATCTGATCAAGATAAGTAAGAAGCACAGAGTAAGAGGTCTACCGAGTCTTGAAAAACCTGAGAATGCTATGTGCAGAGGATGCCAAATGGGCAAGATGACAAGATCCAGCTTTACAAGTAAGTCCTACACTTCTAAGGGAATTTTAGATCTTGTGCACACTGATCTTTGTGGTCCTATGAAAGTTCAAAGTTATTATGGTGATAAGTGTTTCATATTATTTGTGGATGATTATTCAAGGATGATGTCAGTAATGTTTTTAAAACAAAAATCAGAAGCTTTTCAAATGTTTAAGTGGTACAAGGCTAGAGTTGAAAATAAAATAGTAAGACAACTAAAATGTCTTAGATCAGATAGAGGAGGAGAGTTCACATCTGATGAGTTCAACCTCTTTTGCAATGATCATGGTATTAAAAGACAAGTCTCTGCACCGAGGACTCCACAACAGAATAGAATAGATGAAAGAAGAAACAAATCTATTATGGATTGTGCTAGAACACTGATGATTGGGAAGAAGGTTCTACAAACATTATGGAGAGAAGCAATAAGCACAACTATTTACACCTTGAATCGAGTTCAATTAAAGAAAGGTACTTTGAAGACACCTTATGAAATTTGGTATGGCAAGAAACCTAATGTAAGTTATTTTAAGATCTTTGGAAGCAAATGCTATGTTCATAAAGATGATAGAAATGGCAAGTTTGATCAGAAAAGTGAAGAAGGAACATTTCTAGGATATTCTTCTAGAAGCAAAGCATTTAAATGTCTGATCAAATCATCTAACAAAATAGTAGAAAGTGCAAATGTGAAAATTGATGAATTTGCAGAAAGAACTGATGATAGGAATTCCAAAGAACCAGAAGACTATGATGAATTTGTCTATGTGCAACCAAGAAGTCCTACCAAGATAACTGTTGAAGGAAATGAGGAAGATATCCAGTTACCGAGTGATGAAGAGGATCATATAGAGCCTACCGAGCCTATATTAGCCAAATATGTCAGAAGACATCATGTACCAAGTCAGATTATAGGAGATAAGGATGATCCAGTGATGACAAGAAACAAACAAAGACAGAACACATGTCTGATATCTGAATAGTAAAAGAGGCATTCAACAATGAAGATTGGATAAATGCTATGACTGAAGAGACTGATCAAATCAAGAAGAATGACACATGGACACTGGTCCCAAGACCTAAGGACAAAAATATAATCGGTACAAAGTGGATCTTCAGAAACAAGCTAAATGAGAAAGGAGAGGTCATTCGGAACAAAGAAAGATTGGTTTGCAAAGGTTATGCCCAAGAAGAAGGAATTGATTATGGTGAGACTTTTGCACCTGTTGCCAGACTTGAAGGAGTTAGAACATTGTTGGCATATGTTGCTTTCAAAAACTTCAAGGTATATCAAATGGATGTCAAATCTACATTTCTGAATGGAATATTAGGAGAAGTTTTCATTGAACAACATGAAGGATTTGTTGAAGACAATAATAAAGATCAGGTATGTAAATTGAACAAAGCTTTATATGGTCTGAAACAAGCACCTAGAGCATGGTATGAAAGATTGCACTCTTATTTGATTAAGATTGGTTTTATAAGGACAAGTGAGAACAACAACATGTACATGAAGAATGATGAAAATGGAATACTAATCTCAGCCATATTTGTTGATGATATTATATTTTGTGGAAATGACTCTTTATGCAAGAACTTTGGTAATGAAATGAGAAAAGAATTTGAGATGTCATTAATCGGTGAGATAAAGTATTTTATAGGCTTACAAATACTGCAAATGAAAAATGAAATTTTCATTACTCAATCCAAATGCATAAAGGAAATCTTGAAGAAATTTGGAATGGAGGATTCAAAGCCAGTAAGTACTCCTATGACTACAAACTGCAAACTATCAAAGCATGATGAATCTGCATCTGTTGATGAGACACTCTACCGATCCATGATTGGAAAACTACAATATGTTGTTCATAGTAGACCAGACATAGCACATGCAGTAGGTGTTGTTGCAAGATTCTCTACAGATCCTAAGGAAATACACATGACAACAATCAAAAGAATTTTCAGATACTTGAAAGTCACTGAAGATTATGGCTTAGTATATCAAAAAGGAAACAATTTTGATTTAAAAGTCTATACTGATGCTGATTGGGTAGGCAACATTGATGACAGAAAAAGCACAAGTGGAGGAGCTTTCTTCTTAGGAGAAAGACTAGTGAGTTGGCTTAGCAAGAAACAAGGATGTGTTTCTCAGTCAACAGCTGAAGCTGAATATGTTGCTGCAGCACTGAATTGTACCAACATTGCATGGATCAAACAATTATTGGAAGGTATAAATGAGAAAGTTATCGAGCCAGTAACTATATTCTATGACAATACCAGTGCCATTAATATTTCAAAGAACATTGTTATGCACTCTAAGACAAAGCACATATCTATCCAATATCATTATCCTAGACAAGAAGCTCATGAAAAGAAAGTGGTGTTAGAATATGTTAACACAAAGGAACAAATAGCTGATATCTTCACCAAGCCACTACCAAAGGACACTTTTGAATATCTCAGAAGTAAGTTAGGGGTCCTACCCCTATCTTTTACTCACTGACCGAGTTCGGTGAAAGCATCACTTCGATGAATCTATTGAATATCTTTTAGGGAGCTGATGCTAGAGTGATACACTTTAGAATGCTTTTTTGAAAGTGTACTAGAACAATATTGGGATAATACAGAAAATTATACAGGGAACAAGAATTGTAAACAAATGCTCTGACCGAGACTCAGTTGATACACAACAGTAGGAAATAACTTCTTACAGAAACAAATTATGTTTTACTTCTTCTTTTTTTGGCATTGTTGTCAAAGGGGGAGAAGACTACCAAGGGGAAAAGACCTACCCAAGGGGGAGAAGACTACCAGGAGGAGAAGACCTGAGAAGACTGAGAGAAAACCAAAAGAGAAGTCTGATGTATGGGGGAGAGCATTTCAGCATTTCAGAATCATAGCAATCCGAATTCTTAACAGTTAAATCAATTGGTTTTGTCATCAATGCCAAAGGGGGGAGATTGTTGGCAATATAACAAGGATATTGAGAAGGTTGTTGATGATTATGGACATAACTAATTAAAGATGTTTTACTGTCTTGATATTATTATTTTGTCATTGATGTCAAGAAATTGATTTTCTAATTTAGTATGATGTTGCCATATCTTAAGAAATATGATATGAAGATTATAAAGAAGTCGGTAAAGACACAGGAAAGAATATGATGAATAAAGGGATAAGTTATTCAATGGGCAACTCTACCGAGTTAGACAATGATGAGATCATGATATTTTAGATTGTTTTAACATCATACATATGTTGTAAAATGTAAAGGTTAATACTACACTATGTTATCAGGCAAAGAACCTAGTCGATAAACCCTAAGGAACCTAGTCGGTAAACCCTAAGGTTATCGCAGTCGGTTAATGAAGATAGAATGTCAACTAAGTAAAGTTTAGTATTCACCGAGTTGTAATCGAGCTATAACAGAATGCATTAAATGTTTACATGTGATATTTAACGAAAGAAGCTGATGAGCTGGAGTGGATCAATGATTGGCAAGTCGTGGAAGAAGTTTGTTAACAAATCTAAGGCAATGGAAAGTCGGCAAGAAGATCTACAGCTTAGATTAAACCACATTACCCTAACACAAGTTCCAAGATGATTGTGCAAGTTCCGAGGCAGGGTAAAACATTTTTCAGATCGTAAGATACAATGAACTTGGACAAGATTGAAGATCTGATGGCTATGATTGATCATGGGAAATGTGATCAAGGAGATTAAGCGGTTAGATGATTGTTTATAAATAAGGAAATGTTGATAAACAGTGTATGCACAGGGATGCTACATAGTGATCACCGAGCACAGAAGCTTGAAAACCTGTTGGAATAACAGAGTATTGATGCCCAACAGATAGACAAGATTAGTTCTATGTCTAGATTGTATTGAACAAATAAGAATCTGCTTTAGTATTTTAGATGTGAAGTTGCAGATAGATTGTATTACTGTTAGTTTGTGAAAGTGATAGCAAATCTCTTAACCAAGTGGACTTAACAGTCTTATATGTAAATCCTCTAACAAGGTGACATTCTAAATGAGTGTTTGAAATCCTTTGACAAGGTCACTTCTAACAAAGTGAAGATCCAAACAGATCTGAGGGAAACCCCTTAACCGGGTCACATCTAGAAATGTGTTTTGTAATCTTTAACAGGATTGGCTTTTAACCGAGCATACTCTAGAAGAGTATATTTCTTAGTGGGTCCGAAATCCCACAATGATTTTTCCCTATTTGGGTTTCCACGTTAAATCTGGTGTTATGAGGTTTATATTGTTCATATGCTTTTGAGTTTGCATGTTTGACAGTTTTATTATATGACTGATATATGTTACCGAGGTTGAATCTGATGTTTTCATTGATGATTAAGTTTGTATGATTCACCCCCCCCCCTCTCATCTTGTTGGCTATTGGATCTGTACTTATATTAAGTATCAGAACTATCATAAAATGCTTTCAAGACATATATAAGGTATAAAAGGAAGCCTACTCTGTCATTTGAAGGGGTCTACCTACAATTCAAGTGATCTCTTAGTTATAAAATCAATTCAATTCCAAGTGAACAGGCAATGAAGCATTGAAGGAGACTTCAAGTTGGTGCAGGTGAATTTGGAAGACAAAAGGACTCAATGAAGCCATTAAAGACTTTTGAAGGTCTTAGGAGTGAAGAGCCAATCAATTATAATGTCTTAAGGGGGCAGCCTTAAACAACACACACTAAGCTTTGACTACTTAGGTGTGTTGTGGGCCCATTCCTTCCCTTGACGTCCCTTCCCGTTTGTTTCCGTTAAAAAGACAATCACCGTTAGCATTTGAATTCAAACAGCGTTCTCGTGTTTGACTGCATAGAACAAAGCAAATGGCATAAGAAACTCTCATCTACCTTGCAGCTGTCATAGAATACCTCCCTGAGGAGATATTTTCATGTCCTTTCCTGCTTTATGCTATCGATGAAATACATAAGCATCCTCACAATGCAGTCAATGCAACAAATAGATTTCCATTTCGATCAGTTTTATTTGCCAATGTACTCTCTACCTGTGCCAAAATGGGAGCTTTGGAACAAAGTATGGGCTTCCATCAAAGTAGAAGGTAAGGGCAATTAATATCAGATGCTTATGGTTGGAAATGCTCTATTTGACATGTTTGGAAAATGTGGAAGTATAGACATGAAAGCACATGAACTGTTTAGTGAGATGCATCAAAGAAACACGATCTAATGGAATGCTATGATTGCAGGATATGCACAAGATGTGTTTGAAATGGATTTAGAAACTTCCAACCAAATGTGATTAGTGAGTATAGATGTTGTAGTGCAACTACCCAGGTACACATGCATGCAAAATATGTAAGATTAGATAAGGCACATGAACTATTTGACATAATGCCTCAAAGATCACCCAATATCCAATGACGGTTGGGAGAAAGAAAACATCAATTTTTTGATAATATTAAATATTTCTTTATTCATCACTATAAATCTATTATGAATATAGTCTCAATATTGCAGAAATTTATTCTATTATGAATGCAATATTTAGGGATGTAATCTTTATATTTTTTTTTTAATTAGGAAAAGGTCCTAATAGAATCCCCAACTAATTAATCTACAGAAAGATCCCACTAAATAAAGAAATTAAATCCTCACCACTATGGTCTTGAAGTCTTTTAAGACACTTGGATTCCTATTTTGGCCCACTTTTCCTTGACCCTATGTTAAGATAGTAAACTAGTTTGAGAGTATCTATTGGGTGGGAAATTGTGTATGGTTGCAATTATTTTCATGCATGGAAAGTGATTTAAAGTTTGGACCAATAGAGGATAAGTATTTCTTGAACCTTCAAGGACATGTGTAGAGCACTGCATGGATGTTTCTCCATTATTGAACACTTTGAATATGTAAGTAAATTATTTTTGGTTGATGACACAGTAAGTGTGGTATTTGTCTTTTCGATATGTTGTGGATAATATTAATCAAATATGGAATTTTTTTGATGCTATATACACTATGTTTTGGATTGAATTTAGGTAAGCAAAGAGGTAATGGAAGAATAAAAGAGGTACACAAAGTAAGAAGAGTGAAATAGGTGGTTTGGGATGGAGGTTACAAGTATATATGATAATTCGTATGGATAATTTGTTGTCTATAAAGAGGCAAATAAGCTATCACAACTTCAACATGAATGAATGCCTCATCTACAGAAGTAAAAGGTACCTCTAATGGTTTCAAAATTTGTCAAAATAGTTATGATATACCAAATAATCAAGTGGAATATCCTTTAGGTAGCTAATATTATCTTCAAACTATTTATTTTGATTTTCATCATATCCTTTCCATGTGCATTTCCCTTGGTTTTAGTCCCATTTTTTCTTTATTTTATTCAAAAAAAAATTTATAGATGCCTCTACTTGTCTCACCACTCATTAATTGTTTGGGATTTTTATTCCATTCACCAAGGTTGGCATCTATTCTAAGACTTTGTGTCATGGCCAAGCTAAATGATTTGCCTCTAGTTTCTGTCCAATCTAGTCACCTAGTAGCATGTGAAATCTATCTCTTCCTAATTATTATTCTCTCCATCTTGTTAATGACCATTTCATTAATGCATCCTTCCTCATAATTTTGGATAAGTGAGACAATGTTAGCTCAAGGAATCTTTTCAATCCTCTTTCAAGATTCTTTCCCAAGTAATAATCTTGCATATTGGAAAATAAATTACGCTTCTATTTTTCCAAGCTACTCTTCCTTATAATGTTTAGATTTATTCTAAAGTGCTCATTGTGACTCATGTTTACTACTCTTCCTATTAGTCTTAGTCCAATATCTCCTACAAAAATATGGAATGATTACATTTATATTTTATTTGTGTCTCCTAAATATCCACAAAATTTGGAACAATAATACAATTTTTTAATAATATTTAATTGTAAAAGAAAGGATTAAAATGGAACTAAACACTCTAAATAAATTAATCAGGGTTAAAGGGATAAACTAGGATCAATTCATGAAGGCAAGATCTGTTATCTCAAAATTAATAGATTCATGCAAGAAAAGAAATATTAAATCTAGAGATAAAATTCTTGAAAAATTTAGCTAGCTAAAAGCGAAAGAATGTTGTCAAGCTCTCATTTTCACACAGACTGGCAAAGGTTGTAGAGGAGAAATCACTATTGAACTTACCCCTATCTCATATAACCCTATGTTGAGACCTCACTCAGTAGGATTCCATCTAATCATTCATCCATCTTCTTACAGTCTAGGCCTTAGAATAGATTTTATTAACACTTCACCTTTTGCCCTTTTTTCATTTCAAGTTAGTTTAGGAGAAAAAGCATCACGAGATTGAAATATCAGATGATCAAGTTCCAGTTATTCAAGCATTCGACAATTCAACGTAAGTCCCCTTGTGATAACAGCAATCACATCAACCAACTATGTTTATCCACACGTCGTGACCCGACATACCAAAACCTTGGAGTTGTCTCAAGTGATCCTTAAGCAAATCTTCAGCATTTGAGTAACTTTGTTCAAGAGAGGATAAGATACTTTTGGGTATTTTATTCTGCGTTCGCATGTGCATAAAAAACACATCAACACCTCCCACTTGTCAATGGATAAGCTAAAGTTTCTCTATAATGAATGGTTTATAAGGCACACCACTTGATGAAGGTTTTGCAAATGGGGTGGCAAGTTGAATGGGTTTGATCTTGGGACAATCTACATGGTTAAACGTGCTTGATTTAGAGTAGTATTAGTATGGGTGACCTCCTAGGAATCCCTAATTCTTCACCACTATGAGCATCACTTTGATGAAATGAGTACTAAGTGATCCATTCTTATGAGGGGTTCATGTAAACTACTCATGAGAATGGGTCAGCTTGACTCTAAACCTATGCAAGTGAATCTTGATATAAATATCATAGTATGAAAGTCTTGTGAAAACACTCATTCTTCTAGCATTGAAAGTTGTGAGAGAGTTATTAAGGGGATTCTCGTGTGTATAGATTCAATGTATAAGTTTAAGACAGATTTTGAGGTGATATTTCTTTCCATTTGGTACATCTATCTTTAAATTGGATGTTCTTTTGCCTTCATGGTAGGGAGTAAGCAATTTTTATGTGGGTTCCTTTTTTCATTCTTGGATTATTAAGGAAAACATAGTTTGTGAAGAGGAGGTTTTGCTTGTTATCTTATAAAAAAATTGGGTATTAGCTCTTATAATAAATGATAGACAAAACAATGTCCTCTAAGGTTGTTGAAAAGAAATATCTATATGATGGATTCTCTTCCCAATTTATCTTCAAAGTTATTTAGTAAATATTTGGGAAACCAAAATAGGGTATGTTTATTTGCAAAGGAAGAACTAAATCTCCCAAGCTTGTTCCAACAACCATAAAATTTTATGATTGGGATGCAAGGGAGATTAGTGGATTTGATGGGTTGGCTTTGGCTAGATTCACCTAAGACAATTGATGATTTATTAGGCATTGCTGCCGTCGATGCATTGTTAAGGTTATTATGGTTGATTATCAAAGCTAGTGGGATTCAAATATAGAGGCATGTTTAAGATAATTCTTATCATTGGTTGGTTGATAAAAATATGGTTTCAAGATTGATGCACAAACATATTATAAGGGCACTTTTATGATGTATGTGAAATAATCACATTATTAAGAAAAATAATAGGTAATCTATAGGCAAGAATACTCCATATATAGATATTCTATATGAGGGACATGACTAATTCCACAAACTATAAGATTGACTAGGCTTTTCTCATTAGTGGAATCATATAATAGCTAGTGTGTATTGTTGGCTAGATGCATGAATTTGTAGTTTCCATACAACTAAGAAATGATATTGTTTCTAAGTACAAACCAAGTGGGAACTATGGACCCACTAATCTTATTTGCAACCACTCACCACGACTATATTATGATAACTCTCTTATTGATAATAGAGAGTATCTAATGCATTTATTAAGACCCTGATTATGGTCATGGTAGACCACACAAAGAATGACTTCCATAGGAGGCTAAGAAGGTGATCCATGAACAAGAGTTGTTTCATTCAATCCTTAACATTAACTATCATTAAGGTGGAAGAATTTAGTGAACAACCTCTTATGCTACCTAGGTACCCTAATGTCATATTCTATTAGAATTAAACAAGTAGTTAGAGTTCATTCTATTTTTAAATCCAAGCATAGAGGGGGGACTATAATGATCCATCATCATTGAGTGTTTTTAATTAGATAAGAAGGGATTTTGAAAGGGCCCTGATCCCTTGTGCAAAGAGAAAGATGAAGCATTAATCCCAACAAAACAACAAAACAAAATAGCTCCAAAACAACAAAACAACAAGAGGCGGAATAACTAAAGCAAAAATGAACCATCCTAAAATCAGGGTGGTTTAAAAAATTGATCCAAAGCTCTTTGATTGAGCACAAAGGAAGGACCCTTCTCTCCAAATCCTATTTTATTGAGACAATGAAGGGACATAATATCATTAGCACATCCATCATTAGAACCCAAAGCATTATATATCCTTGAACAATCCAAAGGGGAACTCCCTTGTTTAGAATCAATATTTTGAATCTTCTGGGAAATAGGGAAAGTTTCATCCTTATTTTTCTCCTTACAAGCATGAAAATAACCGAAGAGTACTCATACTCAAACTTCTGCACCCATTTTCCAAATTTAGAGATAGGTTAATCTGGGTAGGGAGAGCTTGATTGCCATTGAGTGAGGATGCCAAGAATATCTTTGATATAGATAAAAAAAAATGGGATTAAACCAGGCCTCAAGGGCCCATCTACACAATAGCAATCATATGACAAGAGTAACCACTGCCATGAGATATGAAACTTAAAACAATGTGACAAAGATATTACTATGTATAACTTGAGAGCATTCAGAATTATACCCTTATTTGATCCAAGGGGTTATATGGAGGGGAAGATAGTGAGAAAGTATGTTTATGTGACTAATTTAGAGATTTTTTTGGAAAATTTTGCCAAAAAATCTCAATTTAGAGAAAATGATTATTGTACTACCTTACTTTGTTTTGTCTTAGCTTGAAAATAAAAGTCTAGTTTAGATTATTTTCCTATAAAGCAAAATGCTCTAACAATATTGTTATCAAATGCAAATATTTAGAAGCTATTCCATATGATATTCTGGATAAAACCATTTCTTTTATAGAATCTAGAAAGGTAAATATTTTAAGATTTGACTATGGAGATAGCCACCCAAGATCTAGAGGTCTAATGGAAAGCACAACAAAATGAGAAGATCAATATGACACGAATAAACTATATTCCTATCAATGAATGCAAGTTTACAATATGAATGAATGAGATTATAAATAGAACCCCTTGATTATATAGGTCAAGATGAGACATATAGGATATCATAAGATTATGAAAGTATCTTAATCTTATGATATGAGACATAAAGTGATAAGTATCCTATGTATACCTTAAGTAAACTTAAATGATAAGGCATAAAAATGACCTAATAGTGGAAGTAGCTAGGTAATATCCCTATTACACCAACAATTATTGATACTTGTTCTTTGATTCATCTCATTGATATGGCTCAAATTGAAATAATTCATTTCATCAATCAGAACAAATATATTCAAAATTTTACTAAGCAATAAAACAAGTCTCGTGATCCTTACTTTCCTTAAACTGTCCCCTTTGGTTGCTAGCCATTTACTCACAAGCATTACTCTCACAAAAAATACAAACTCATTTTTTTGTAAGTGATTCTTTAATCATCATCATTTTCATGCTCTGAACACACTTACCTTTGCAAGTGCAAGTATCCCAAGCCTCGATCCAAAACTATAATCTACTATATTTGCAACAAGCTTAGCCACATCACTTCAAATTGCTCTTGTAAGAACACAATTGTTAAATTAGTCTACATGACTAATGCACTATCATGGAGGGGTGTAGTAGAAGAAGACATATATCTCTATAAACAATATGACTTTTTTGAATCTGTTCTCAAAGATCAATGATGAAAATAATGAAGATGGGGTTTTTAGTATGATATATGAATTAACTGAACTACATACTATAAGAATGAATAGGTCTCAAGAAGATCAAGGAAGTAGAGGACAGAGGATCTCCCTATACTAGTAACACATTTAGAGGAAGGTAAATCACAATCTTCTTTTAAAACTTTTATAGTGACTCTACAAGCTGGTACTAGACCTTTCCTAATTTCTTTCAAGTTAGTAAACTAATGAAGATATGACTATTCTTTAGAGAACATCTAAGAACCAGTAGGAAACACCAACACATATATATCCATATAAATTGAGAAACAACAACTCATCTAGGTTTTCGTAGTTATTTCTCAGTTATGGACAGCAATAGTATATGTACAGGTTTAAAGTTTAAACCCTTGGCCGTGGAAGTATTCTGATTTAAAGTTTAAGCATTGAGTTGTCCCATATGCATCCCATAGTTGTGGTCTAAAAGGTTACAGTGGAATGGTAATGGGAGACACTCACGACAGTATGACCCAATTGCCAAATCCGTCCAGCAAAATAAGGTTGTCTATTACTCCACTAGACATGTGATTAAGTTGTAGCATAACAATTATAGGCGACATTCAAGTGTGACTCAATTTATAAATATTCAAGAATGTGATCAAAGCATTGTTTTTATTGCATTAAAGTTGGCCGCACCAAGCAAAACCAAATAAGTGCATACAAAATTATCAGATAAACTGTGCATCACAATGACACACCATCCATGCCATGCCAATATTTTTCAGTTTATGATCACTATTTTCATACAAAACTCAAAAAAAGGGAACAATATGATTCGCGTGAATAAAATAATGGAAGGGATTGAAATGAGAGAAACCTTGTAATTTGATAGGGTGGTAAATCTCCAGAGCTTCCAGCAATCTTAGTTCCAGCTCTACTTGGGGCAGTTCCTTGGGAAGTGACCAATGATCTTCCCCGCCATGATTAAACCCACAGATTCACTATAGAGGCGGGACGAATGAGAGGCGGGATTTTGTAAAGAGGCGAGATTTATGAAATGACTTGGTCCTTTCTTTTTTTTTAAGTAATGCACGCGGTCGTCGAAATTTCGACGAACGTGGGCACTTTTTCTAAAAAAACCCTAATGTCATTGCCAATTCCTTCTACGTCAAAACCAAATGTTGAATTATCGTCAGAATTCCAATGAAATTGAGCATTTTTTCAAAAAAAAAATCAAGTTTGATCACAATATACCTTCTTCGTTGGAAACCTCTGTCGGAATTTTAGGCTAAATGTATTAGTGTGATCCTAAGCAGATCATAGGAAATAAGGATGAAGGAATCCTTACAAGAAGAAAGGTTAGAGAAAACTCATGTATGATCTCTGAATTTGAGCCCAAATCATTCAAAGAGGCACATAAATATGAAGACTAGATCAAGGCAATGGAAGAGGAACTTGACCATATAGAGAAAAATGGTACATGGTCTTTGGTACCCAGACCGGAGCATAAAAATGTCATTGGTACCAAATGGGTCTTTAGAAATAAGCTAAATGAGGATGACACAATGATTAAGAACAAAGCCATATTGGTGTGCAAAGGATATGCCCAAGAAGAAGGAGAAGACTATGGAGAAACCTTTGCTCTTGTAGCCAGATTGGAAGGAGTTCGTATGCTTCTTGCATATGCAACTTTTAAAGGTTTCAAAGTATATCAAATGGATGTAAAATCTGCACTCCTAAATGGTGTACTTGAAGAGGAGGTGTATATAGAGCAACCAGATGGGTTTTCCCTATCTGAAGACAGTGACATGGTATGCAGGCTACATAAAACCTTATATGGTCTAAAGCAGACACCTAGAGCTTGGTATGAACGTCTACATTCCCATCTTGTGAAGATTGGATTTGAGAGAACAAGTGAAGATAGCAATATCTACTTGAAGTCTGAAGGAGATCAGATCCTAATCTGTGAGGTATTTGTTGATGACATTATCTTTGGTGGAGATGACAAGATGAGTCATGAGTTTGCAGATGAGATGAAGAAAGAGTTTGAGATGTCACTCATAGGGGAGATTAAGTTCTTCATTGGACTGCAGATCCAACAGATAAAAGATGGAATCGTTATCACTCAGTCCAAGTATGTCAAAGAGGTGTTGAAGACCTTTGGCATGAAAGATAGCAAACCGGTTGGTACTCCGACGGTGACCGGTTGTAAACTATCCAAAGAAGACGACTCGGCATTGGTTGATGAGAAGGAATACCGATCAATGATTGGTAAGTTGCATTATGTAGTACATAGTAGATCAGATATTGCACATGCAGTTAGCATTACTACAAGGTTCTAGAAAAGCCCAAGAGAATCCCACTTGGTTGCAGTCAAGCAGATTCTTAGGTATCTGAAGGGAACTGTTGATTATGGATTGTGGTATCCATATAGCAAGGATTTCAACTTAAAAGTATACATAGATGTTGATTGAGCAGGTAATGTAGATGACCGGAAAAGCACAATCGGTGGTGCATTCTTTCTCGGTGGAAGATTGGTCTCATGGATGAGTAAGAAGCAGAGTTGTATCTCTCAGTCTACAACGGAAGCAAAGTATGTTGCAACTTTCATGAACTGCACACAAACAATTTGGATGAAGCATGTATTAAATGGCTTCAAAGTTCCTGTATCTGAACCGGTAAGTATATTTTGTGACAATACTAGTGCAATTAATATCTCCAAGAATCTGGTTTTACATTCCAGAACCAAGCACTTTGAGCTTAAGTATCATTTCTTGAGGGAAAAGGTTCAGAATAAAGATATTGCACTGGAACATGTTTCCAGTAAGGAGCAGTTAGCAGACATATTCACCAAGCCTCTCCCAAAGGCTACATTTATGTACTTAAGAGGTGAATTAGGGGTGTTTCCCCTTCAGGAGGTAAACTAAAGGCATATGCTCCACATCAGTCAGGTATTGCATAGTCAAAAAAAAATTTGGATTGATGTGTTGAAGGATGCTACTCCTCATGGGGAGCAGCATAATGGAATAGGGAAGCTTGTGCCTCCACTTTGGCATTGTTGTCAAAGGGGGAGAAGATGTGAAGCGAAGAAGATATCTGCAGAAAATGGGGAGAAGATGTGAAGCGGAGAGATATCTTTGTATATTGCCATCAATGCCAAAGGTGGAGATTGTTGGCATTATGTGAACCAGTATGAGGACATAATGACATTATGTGTTGTCATTGATGTTAATATGATGAAGAGAAGAGAATTGGTATAACACTGTGAACCGGCATTTGTGCCAAAGTGAAGTGGTGTGTTTGTTCAAGATGAACCAGCATATGGTTATGGGAACTGGCACATGGAAGTGTTGTATGACTACCGATTGGTAGTATCAACTTTAGGTTTCCGGTTGAAGTGCTTCAAGCCTGTGTGGCTCAACCGGTGACTTTGTGTGATGAGTCAGCATGATAACAAAGAACAGATCATGTTGCCACATAAGCCTTGTGTGCGTGAAGGATCTTACATGAAGGAGATTGTTCCTATCTACCTCAAAAATGTGCAAAGTCTGTAAACGGTGATAATGTGTGATGGATTATCAGCTGCCATGAAATCAATGGAAAATGAATGATGGAGAATGTCTTGAGATTGGATCAAGACTGTTGCATTTAATGCAGTGTGCTCAATGGTCAAGATTGAACCGTTTGAATTCCTTAACCTAACAGGTTTAGGGTTTAGGGTTTATGCTACCGACCTATCTGTTTTCCTATAAGGTCGATGTTGTGATTCTTTCTGAGGTTGTTGGCAAAAGTTATGTGTGTGTATCCAAGAGAAGAGATACGTGATTCTTGCCAGACCAGAGGAGAGAAGTGATACCTGCAGAGTGTAAGTACAGAAGGTGAAGAGGAGCTTAAGCGGATGTACATTGGTATTGAGTGCTGTTACCAGATCATTGTAATACCTGTTGATCTCTAACCACCTCAATAGTAGGAAAATCCCTTAATAGGGTAGCCTTAACCAGCTTGTTGTAAATCCTTTAACAGGGTGACTCAAAACCATTGAGTTCTTGAAATCCTCTAACAAGGTAACCTTTAACAGGGTTTAACCCTTAACTGGGTATTCTAGCCATCCCTTAACTGGGTGATCCCTAACAGGATCAGTTCCTAACAAAACCTATTGTATCAGTCTTTAACCGGACAAGGCTCCTAACAAAGCGAACTTCTAAAGAGTTCAAAAACAAGCTTGTGGGTATTCATCCCCACCGTGGTTTTTCCCAGTTGGGTTTCCATGTGAAAAATATGTGTGTCATGTGTGATGTCTTCTTCATGTGATGCTATGTTGTTTTATGTCAAGTGGTGAATCATGTTGATCTAGTTGCTTATATGTATATCTTTGATAGTAGATTACCTGTTCATGCATTAGGGTGAAGAGTAAATAAAATGTTAGATTGTATGAGAAGTGTTAATCGGTTTATGCTTGTCTCAGTTATTCTGGGTTTTGTCAGTTGTACTCTGATTAAGGACTGGTTTTACTATTTGTCTATCAATGCACAGTGTCTGCTGACCAACCGGTTTAAGATTGTGTTTTTGTCTGTACTGATTCACCCCCCCCTCTCAGTACCGGTTTGGTACTATCCCTTCATCATTGAGTTATCATATGGAGGCTTTCGTTTTGTGCATGCAAGCCAAAGCAATTGTTGTTGTGCAGGTGGGAGATGGTAGTTTAAAATAATATTTATACCGGAGGCGTAGCATTTAAATAGTGATTAATCTATTGCCAATGACCCAATCAAGTTGTCCAGATCTTTCATAAAAAATATTTTCGAAGATGTGTTAGGTAAAAGATGCATATTTTTTATGCAGTGTATTTTGGCAGCTTTTGATTGGCCCTGTAGATGGCTGACAGAGGAATTTTCTCTTACCAATATGAGAGAATCCTCAACTTTCGATGCTAGGGTTGACAAAATAATGGTCTCGGGGTACTCATTTCTCACGGTCATCGTCTCTGCAAGAGGCTACAGGGCAAGAATTGTTAGAAATGAACAATTAGCATTTGGGGTTTTATATCTAGGTATTGATGAATATGGTACCTGTAATCTCTTGAATTGCACACTCTAATGTGAAATTGGGAGATCTTTCTCCCAACGCTCTTGTACCGTTTTCACAAATGCCCTTTCCATGGCCGTTGCAGAGGTAGCTAGGTAATATTAGAGTTTTTTCCTCGCTCTCTTTCTGTACCCTATTTTACAAGAACGGGTTTAATCTTTTGGTCAATGTATTTTTTTACAGGTGAAACACAAGTGTGACAACGGGGGGACTCTGCTGGGTAGAGATGTTTTCACTATGTATTGCCTATAAGATATCATATCCTACTTGTAATTCTCGTTCACTTTTGTTTCCTATATGCTTGCCTTGCCTAAAACTTTTAGAGTAACATTCATTTTTTCCCAACTTTTTATTTTGGATTCAAAATACTGTATTTAAATTTCTTACAACACTGTCAACATTTGTAATCAATCTCTCTGTCATCACCACATGCTCTCTATCTTCTTAAACATTTCAAAGTTGGTATCTTTGGTATATATGTTTTCTTCCATATGCCTAGATTGTGATGTATAATGAAGGATTGAGAAGTTCAAGACCAGGCTTCTTGTACTGAAACCCCATACACTTAGACATACAAACTTCAAAGATTCAAGAAATGTGTAATACCATTGAAATGTAGAAATCGACACTATGTTGTTGTAATTACCCTAATTTGGTGCCCACAGGCATCCAAGAGACAACATACTCAAACTGGTTCAAATGTGTTATTAATTGGAGCAATTTAAGGGATGATAAAATGCAACTATTATTCAAAATATAGAAGATAACATGTTAAAACTGCAAATTACCATATTTTACTACCCAAAAATTTTGTACGAAACCTGACAAATCAATTTTTTCACAAAATGCCTATCTGCTGTTATCTTGTTATGAAGATATCAACAAGTACGAAAGAATGATCATAATACATTAATCATAATGAAGATGCCCAATGCATTGGGGTTACCTTAGGCCCTCATTAAGAATTTCCATGTCCCATTTTGGGGTGATTACAATAATCAATAATATTTCATTATTTAAATTGCCTTTTTCATCCATTGTGCCAATTAACAATCAATTTGAAGCCAAAAATTAAAATTATCTCCCTAACAACTCCCCCTTATCCCCATAAAATATTAAAATGGGTTCTTGGGTTCATAAAAGTGAATTAACTACAAAGGCGACATTACAAGCAGTCTTGACAATGGTTAATTCTATAAGTTTACAAATACTCAGTAAAAATGTGTTAGTAGAAATTTTGTTCTTAAAATAAATACTAATAATGGCAAGCTATAATCTGTCTAAAGAAGCTTCCTTGTCCAAGATAATGGATGTCTTATTTGTGACTTTTCAACCATGCTTCCAGATGGGATTCCAACTATTTGGTCACACATTGTCATCTCTTGTTCAATAATATTGCATTACATGGCTACTCCTTAAATGAGTGAGATTTCTTGAAGCTAAATTTTAATCTCTAATACTACAATTCCTTTTCTTCTAATCACTTCCAAGTTCCAAGGCCTCAGAAAACTTGGTATATTGCACATCCAAGTCAAGATTACTATATTTACTCCAATAACAAAGTGCTTGAAGTAGCAACCATTTACTATTTATGAATTAGTGTCTGCAGGTTCTTGTATATGAACATTTGACTGAAAATGGATTGTCAAACGTGTCGCTCAAAGCTTCTCAGGACCCACAAAATTTCTACTTTCAAACCAATATGTTATTCCACATTTTCTCAAAGTGAGTCACAACTAATTTTATCTATAAATAGACAATCCTCATGTAGAGAAATATGAGTTGAGCAATAACATGGTCTCCTTCAATAAGATGTCAGTTGAAATGAAGTAACAATTGTTTGATTCTTCCCTTCTACTAGATATCCATATGCCTTTGTCCATCCTGCCACCTACCCACAAGTTTGAATTTTACACCAGTAACCTATATTTGAATGCATACATCTAATTCCATGATGGCCATTAGCCGAGAACATAACTCACTTGTCTTTGATCATACCAACTCTTGTATGGGATGTGGATAGTTCTAGTTGCTTGGCCAGATTATTGGCAATGGTTCTTGTGGCCGTGAATGACACTTTTGCATCTTTGTCTCCAAGTATTGCTAAAATGGAATATGAAGCCTTTAATGTTGGGTTTATGAATAACTATGTGTAGAAATTTCGTGTGCACTCCATAAGCTATACTTTAGATAAATAATGACATCTATACACCTCTAGACATTAAACAAAACTCATCGCAGAAATGCAAAATAGTCCATACACCTTGTCGATGCTTCCAAATTTTTCATACACATCTAACGTGGATAATAGTAATAGTGATACAAAATTTGGGTTTAGTAATGGAAATTAAAATGCCCAATTGGACACAAACAGATTCCAACTATGATTGCCAATCAAAAGGCAATACACCGGGAAATAAAACTCAAAACAAACAATGCTGGAGACATTTCTATTAAAACTGAAAAAGACTTTTACAAAGTGACATAATACTGATTACAAACTATTCATTACAAATATGCCTCAGTGCAAAATAATGCATATGAAAAATTCACCAACCAAAAGAATTTTCAGAACCCTCTTTTCTCATTAAAATTACTTGTATTTGTCTGTGACACCATGTCCATATCTGATATAGTGTCTGTTTCCATGCAATGTCTAGCTGTATCTTACTATATGATCTTGAAAATTACTTGTATCTGTATCTGACACCATGTCCATATCTGATACCATGTTCATTTCCATGCAACTCTAGTTGAAGCCATCTCATTGCCTCTCTATCTAGAGATGCTCAATAACACTTACTTTGATAGTCATACATGTTTATACTTATACCAGTCCCCCTTAACAACCTTTGGATTAGATTGCTTGAGTTCTCCACCCGCACCTTTGAATAGTAGGGGAAATATCCAATTACAAATTACCCAACTTCATTCATTTGCATATTGGCTTTGGTTTCTATGTATACTGTCTTTGTGAATTTGCGTTATAAAAGGGATTGTTCTTTGCATTGTTCTTGGCTTGAGCTTTCGTGGTTTGAAACCATGTTGCTTTCACTTCCATATGCATGTTTCTACACTCATGCTTTTATTTGTGAAGGGGTGCCTATTTTTCCTTGCCCCAAAGAACTATGCCAAAAGATATAAGGAAGTTATGTATTTTCTGTTATTTTTTCCCTACTTGAAAGACGGCTACAGATTAAAATAGTTTCATGAAGTTTCAACTAAACGTGTATGATGTGGATAAGCTTCACCCACTAATTGGAAGATATTGGTTGTTCAAAAGCAGATTCCAATCATCTTACTCATGGTTCAATCAGAGAGCATCATGAGCAACAACTAAATCAACCCTTTTAAAAAAAATGAGTAGTGGAACCCTAAACTATGAAGAATGGTGCGATTTCCTGATTACAGTCCGTTATGAAATTTTTATCATCCAAGTTTCTTCACCAAATAGAAGATAGACAGTCAAATAGAGATTAAATTAATATGATATGTAAGTAATTTTATAATCTCAATTGACACAAATGAAAATCCACAACATCTCTATAACACAATTCCAATTTTATATCAATAGTATTCCAATCTTGCCAAAGATTGCAGTCATTCATACGACGTCTCTTCTCCTTCGCCTTGAGTAAATTTTCTCTACACGATCAAGACTTTAACATGGGATCCCTTTGACTTATTAGGCTTCTACAGTAAACAGGGGTTCACCACTCTTCATCTTCTCAAACACTTAATTTTTTTTAAATTATCTTTCACGAGAAAAAAATGCTTTCCAGTACATAGTTTAGTTAATTACAGGTTCAAGCATAGAAAAAACAAATATGTCATAATAGAGAAAGTTTAGAGCTATGTTGCATCATATTGCAACTTTGCATGTTTTCATTCTACAACTTAAAACTACATTCTACTTGTCAGCATAGCCTAGCAGACTTGCAAATTATATCTATATTAATAGTTCAATATATTTTTTGTGTAGAAAAAATCACTGTTATGTTTCACAATATTTTTTGTTGCATTCCAACTTTTGTATCATGGCTTATTTGATTGGAAGCTAATTACCAAATATAATGATTTTTGTAGGTTTTTGAATGCAGAAGCTTAATACTGTCAGAAAGTCCACAAAGAAATTGAGTCAAAAAAGGAAAATGGAATTAAACAATTTATTACCACTGTACTAGTTTTGTACAGAGCTAATTGGCAAACAATGTTGAGAACAAGTACTTTCATTTTAAATTCCATGTAAATCAATTAACAATGGTCAACAAATATATATCAATATAAATACATATGCACACACACATCGACTTATATCTGCCACTTAACAAACCCCTCGTGCATCGACATATCATTAATCAATGATTTCCTTGTAAACCTTATCTTTTGTTAGGCTATGAATTTGATTACTTTTAGTTAATTGGTCTCAATTGAAGTTTTGTATTAATTTATTAGTCAAGTTCTCTATTGTGGATATGATGAGAATTATTATGTTTGGCTCTCAAAAATTTTAGGGAATATAAAATCAACTATTAATTATGTATTTACATTTCATGTCTTCCAATGCTATTGAAACAAAGACCCACATAACCAGTGCATAGAAGGGAAATATTTCTTGATCAAATCCATGTGCCTACTTCTAAACCTGACTCATATTCCATTTAACAAGAATAGGCCAAAACTTGACAATTTGCAAAAAAAAAGTATAATATACAAAGAATCATTTTTAATGTTTTAAGAATAATTTTGATTGGGTATCTATTTTTATTTATGGTAGAATTAGTTGGTCTTTCATTTGGTCTAAGAATATTGTAGAAGCTAGAGAGTTTCTACAAACTAGTGGGTCCTAACAAGTAGATTTTGCTAACTTGTCAAATGTGATACCAGCCAGCTTAGGCTACAACAAAAAATTACAAGCGCTAGATTTGTCTCACAACTGTCTGACTGGAAGCATACCACAAGAATTTGTGAATCTATCTCATGCAACAACTTATGTGAATCTGTCATTCAATTTTCTAGAGGGTGTTGTGCCTCAAGAGATTGGCAGGCTTATGAGGGTTCAAGCTATAGACATTTCCCACAACAGGTTGAAATGGTGTAATTCCAGAGACCCTTGGAAACTACACTAAATTGCAGTATCTTAACTTATCAAGAAATGGCTTAGAAGGTTCAGTTCCCAATCCACTTAGCAATCTACAAAATCTCAGATATTTGGATCTTTTTTCCAACTTCCTTTCAGGTACAATGCCCTCATCTCTCAAAGCGTTTAAATTCCTTCATTTCTTAAATTAGCCATTTAGAAAAGTAATGGGAGGAGTAGCAGTTGGGGCATTTGCTACAACTGCTTTTGCATTTCTTTTGGAATTTGTATGGACAAAGAGGCTAGATATAAGGACCTTATACCTATGGAGTTTGTAGATTTCCTCAACCTCCTTTGCCTCAAAACCTACCAGCCCAGTGCCCAAAGTCCCCGAAGTTGATTAAGTTGAGAAGTTGCAACCACAAACATCTAACCCTTTATAGCTGATATTGTATCTGTTGATTGTATTGTTGTTGCAATTTAAGATGTAATTTGAAAATAGTTGTTTGTTGTTGCTAAGTGATGGATAGGTTTTCTAGATAGCTACGAAACCCTTCAATTGCATATGTAATAGTTGACATTGTATCTATTGATTGTATTGGTACTTATTTGTAATGTTCTTCTTCTTTGTTATTTTCTTATGCAATTTGCGTTGTTCAATATAAAAAAAATATTATATTAAGTTATTATAGCAACTATTACAAATTGGAACAAATGCATACACCAACAATATTTGTGATAGATGAGTTATCAAGGCAACTACCATTAGTGTTACACTTTGTTTTGACAGTGATATATTTTATTGTAATTATCATAGCTTTGATTTTTGACACAATGACTTGTCTTCTTCATGAATAGCCCTTAATCTATGAAGCACGTACAAGAAAAATCCCAAAATCAGTTAACTGCCAACTGCCATGGTGAGCCAAGTCCTAGGATTCTGTGTAGTTTTCCAACACAAGTTTATGTCGGTATTGTCTATGATACTTTGTGTATAATTGGGAAACAAAGCACTATTATCATGTATACATTAACAAAACTATACCTATTAACAAAATTAATTGACAAGGGCAATTTCCATACATAGACATTTGCAATCCACACCCACCCTTGTAGCACTGGGCAGGAACTAAGCTGTCCTGCAACCCTTGTTAATCAAACCTATGTGAATAATTTTGTCTCTTGTAAGAGAAGAATGAATAATACCCTAGCATGAATATGGTTACATAGGCAATACAGTAACTCTTCATGATCCATAAATGCATATTTGCATACATATAAATATATAGAGCAATGTTAACATGTATATACATAGTGCATTTTGCAACTAGCACAGATATGAGAGTTAACAGTAAGTTGCCTAGCTAATCTCCCTCATGCCTAGGTAATTAATACAAGAACAGAGAAATTAGTGAGTCAGGGAGGTTACACCTTTTTCCATAATAAGACAAAAAGGATGTATACTTTCTACCAACTTAAATAAAAATTAAAATGTCTTCGAACATCAAGAAGAGTCAAAAATATCCAGCCAATATGAACAAGCTATGACACTTAGTAGAGAACTATTGTTTATATATTTGATTCATGTGTGTGTTGTAACTAGATCCAAGTTGGAAGATAAGTGGTCATCCTTGAGTTGAGTTTTCCTAACAAAAAAATATGTCCTAAAGAGTTCAAGTTGTTGTAGTCGAGTTCATGAGGAGAACGAACTATGAATGTTAAGGTATAAGTACCTACAAAACTATTGGTTGTGTACCTAATCCTTTAAGTGTGCTTAAGTGTATGTAAATAATGACAAAATCCATGTTAAGATACTTTATAGAGGTATCAAATATATTTTTAAACTTAGAACTATCCTAGGATTGAAATACAAATTGCAAGCAACATTATCGTAATGATAAGTTGCAGTTGAATAGGAAGCTAGAGTGGCTAGCCATACTAGACTTGAAAGCATAGATTCAATTAGAATCTATCATAAACATTTGAGATGGTTAGAAGAACCAATCATGGAGTTAAAAGTTAGAAATCAAAATACTATTATGTATTCCTAGAAAGGATAAGCAGAAAAGTTATGTGTTTTCTGCAATTAGCAAATTTTCAGACCTGAGAGAGAGTCTTGGAACAGTTAACAATTGTAAGATAGTACATTAATGGTAAAACGAGTTCCCATACCTGAGAATGGGAGAAAGCGGGATAGCTAGCTCATGAGCTCAAGTATGGAACCATAAGGTATCATCAACAAAGAATATAAAAATAAATTAAAAGTGTTACATAAAGCATGACTAATAGCTAGTGGTGTTTTCTACTACAAGACTATTTTATTATAAGTTAGAAACATATGTGTAAGCCTTGTAAACCTCAAATAGAGTCAGTATGCAGGTAGCATAAGAGACAGTCTTGATGGTTTGGATTTCTACCTCTTGTTTTTGGTTCAATTGAGTAGGGCGTTGATCAGTGACTACATGCATCAACGTATTGCAAGCATGTAAAAACCTTTAGCCAAGGTGACGTTAAAAAATGTAAGCATAAATCAGTTCCTTGATCTAGATATGCAACCCAGTCGAGGGTTATACTATTTAGGAGTAGCCTATGGAGTGTGATCGATTAGGGATTGTGTAGGGTTAAACACTAGTTCTAGATGTCATTGGAATCCAACACCTATTACTTCCCTCTTAATAGGATTGCAAAGACTACTTGAAGGTTCAAAATGAATCCAAGAAGCTGTAAAATCTAAACCTCTCTTTCTTTCTTATGTTGTATTGTTTAAATTGATGGAAATATGCTTATGCATTAGATTACATCTTTTCTAGTTTAATTGCCTATTTCATTTGAAAAAATAAGTTATCAGGGATTTTCAATTACAATTGTAGACACCTAAAATTGTCCTGTCTAATTAAATAAATATTTTTATTTATTTAATTATTTAAGCCTAATTCTTCTATTAATTAAATAAATCTTTATATATTTAATTAATTCATTTACCCTCTTCTAGCCTTATTTCTCATTTAAATAAATACTTTTATTTATTTAAATTATCCTTTTCCTAAATTAAATAAATATTTTAATTTATTTAATTAATCCCATTTCTTCTATTAATTAAATGGATCTTTATTTATTTAATTAATTCATTAGCCTTTTCTACCCATGACACATGTCATTCATCTCTTAATTCCTACACTACCTACCCTCTCATTATTTTCTTATTTCTTCTACCTACCCTCTAATCCTAGCCGGTCATTTATCTTTTACACCTCTCAATCTTATCCCTCCATTTCTTATAGTGTCTTCTATATAAGAGGATGCTTCTTTCATTATCAACCCCCAACTACGCATTCTAATCCCCCAAGCATTCTAGCATTCAAACTTTCATATGTGATCAAGCCTACTTGCAACCACATTTTCGTTCTTTGTTTAGCTCTTGGGCACACAAAAAATCTGAGAGCAGATATATCAAGCAAGATCAATGGATATAGGAAGAATGGAGATTCAAACCCTATTGGACATGTGATGGTATCATCTTTGTGATTTTATTGATTTACATTGTCTTAGGTAATCTTCATATGTTATGGTGGATCTTTGTTGTTGTTAGGCTAGGGTTTTGTGGTTGAATCTATTCAGTCTTTCAATATTGTTGTTTCCATTTTTACCATAAATATTTTGGCACGCCCGGTGAGACTCTTGTCCTTTTGCATTTAACATCTTGGTTGCAGATTTTATGCTTTTGAAGTTGCAGATCTGACACTTCCGACAACATTTTGACATTTTCGCGTCTATGCATTCTTGAACCGCATTTTTTTATTTTCAGTTGCGTATGTGATCCCTGGAATCACGTCTGCGCCCTCGACATTATTTTATATTTTTCAGATTGCAGAGTCGTGTCTGTGTTCCCGAATCGTGTTTATGAACCTTTTAACCACGTCTGTGTTCCAGATTTGTGTCTGTGTTTTTGAAACGCGTCTGTGAGGGTTGAAGGCGTGTCTGTGTCTCATAACCGCATCTGTATAAGATCTAATCATGTCTGTGTTCTTGATTTTGTAATTTTGGTTTTTGTTCCAATTTTTAGGGCTTTATTTTGTCATTTTGATTTCAGATCTGGTTTATTCGAGCTAACATCTTGTGATCTAGCTAACAAATTGGTGTAGCTTGTCCTTGAAGCAACACATCTTGTCGAAGGCCCCTTTTTTACAGTCTTTTGGACCTAAAATTTACCTAACTTGTGTGCTTGCAGGAGGGGTATTATTGCAAAACTACTAACAAATCTTTGTTATAGAATTTTGGCAAGGGTTTTGATCTTTATTGTGTGCCTTGTTTTCTTAGATTACCAAACACTTCAGTTGGTGCACTAAAATTGAACCAGTGTCTTTTGTGTCTTGAGCAATAAGCTCTTTTTGTTTAATCTCTAGAGGGCTTGTCTCCCCGTGTGGTCATTAGGACTACTAGTAAGGAGACAACGACCCAAGTGGTAGCGAGGAAAACCCACCTCTTCTGAACCACTATAAATAACTATATCTATGGTGAAAGCCATGGGTAACATGTGTTGATTAGTTCATACCAACACTATGTCTCCCCATAAACCCGTTTGATCAAATTTATTTGATCAGTAGTAGGGCGTAACCCCTACCGACTGGGAGCCTTCTATATTTACAGAGCTAAAAGTACCGCATGTATGGCCACATGAGCGGATGCCCTTACTAGCACCTTTTTGTTTTAGAAAGCCAAAATCCTTCCAGTTGTTGGGGCAGGAGGTCGGACCTCTGGAGCGACCCACACACATACGGTTCTTAGTAGAGATACAAAGTTTTCCATGAGGAGTTTTTGTGGGGACTTGTGCTTGGCTGCCCCAGAGAAGTGAGTGTCGAGGGTGGACCCAGTGGGTTCAAGCATCTAAGTATCCGCTTTGAATAGCGTAGCCTCAGGGGAAACCCCATGTGGGATCAACAATTATTGTCCTGGCCAACCATAAGAATTGTGCTTGTCTCCTTTTAAACATTCAAACATTCAAGACCAAACATCAAAACGTTGTATCTTTTGTCTTCAAGTGTATGCAAAATATTTTTTACATCAAACAAAACACTTTCTTTTGAGTCATTTTGAGTCCAAACACTTGCAAACATTGAGTCCTCATCAACATTATGTCCTCTTGTCATGAAAAATGGTCAAAAATTCAGATTTGGCCACAACAGCAACTTCACAAATTGAGAAAATTGCACTCAGATTTTTGAAATGCGTCTGTGCAGTGTTTAATCACGTATGTGTCATGTAACTACATATGTGTTATCATAAGCAAAACTACAATCACAAAATTCTCAGAAGCACGTCTGTGTAGTGTTTAATCACATCTGTGTTGGCTAACCGCGTCTGTGAAGTATACATCCACGTTTGTGTTCAATATTGGAAAACAACTTACAGTCCAGCAAACAAGAGCAATCAGTTTCAGAATTATTGATCTTCCTAGGTTATTTCTCTGGGTTTTCATCTAGAATTCAGCCTATTTTTGGGTCTCACAGAGTTCATCTACACTTTGCATTACATTCACATTTATCTAAACTTGAGTCAAAAGGTCACTTGCTAGTCCTCATCTTACTTTGTCAACACAATACATACAACAACATTTTTCTAAGTGGTCCCTCATCAAGGTCTATCACCTTTGGGTCTCATTTGGTCTTACTTAGAGTCAAGGTCAACTTACCTCATCAAGAGAAACTATCATCTCTTTGGAAGTCACACCTACTCTACTACATACATACTTGGTCTTACACTTTGGACATCGCAAGTAAACCTCAGATTCATTTACATTCCATCCAACTCTTGCTCTTCCATACTCTTTCCATCTTCATCTATTCTCACACATCTTGGTCAAGACCTAGTTCATGGTTGAAACTCGTTCCTAAATATCTAGGAGAGAAGCTAAAGAGGCTCAAGAGTCCACAAACATGAGTGGCTAAGTATGACAATGATATCTTTTTCAATTCTGATCATACCACATTACCTGACATGGACATCTATAGAAATATTCAGAATGTTGAGAACATGGATAATACAAACAACAATGATACACACAATGACAATGTGGACAAAATTTCAGTACATTCAGCAGAAGTGGAAGAATCTATTATGGATCCCCATTTTAATAGTTTGGTTGAGGAAATATTGAGGAGAGATAGACAATATTTCTTACAAGTGATGGCACAAAGTGGAGCTAAGATACCTCATGATTTTGACATGTCCCAAATAGTGGAGAATCGACCTATGCAAGAAACTCAACTCAACATGGATCAAAGGAGACCTAATAGTGGAGGTACTAGAGGAGCATGTTTTGTGCCTGAGTCACCATCATCTTTGTTTCAAAAACCTGAGGTCCCAAATACACATGGTCAAACTTATGATACTCATGGAAGAGCATCTCATGAACAAATCCATCTACGCAGACCATTATGGAAGTCTTATGTGGATAAATACACTCAATTGCATACCCATACTAAGGACCAACCTCAAAAACAATTGGATATCCAGAGGCATGCTCAAAATTTGGACACAAGAAAGCCCCGTGTCAAATTTGGGGGCACTACACAAGAACAAACTCATGACATGCCTGTAGAATATGATATGCATGGACAAAACGGATATTCCATTCCTCATTATGACTCTATACCAAGTGGTCCCTATACGCAGTATCATTATGGGTGAAGTCACAATACTAGTTCCCACTTTTTGACCAACTTTGACACTTAGATGAATATTTTGAAAAAAACCTTCACTTTCCAACACCTATAACTTTTAAACCGTTAAGAATTTGAAGATGATATAAACTAGTGATTTTTAGCATCTTGTTTGTAGATTCTAAATATATTTTTTTCAAATTTGTTTGAATAAAATTTTATTGACTTTTCCATCTCCCTCAAAAGTAGTTTTTTACAGCAAACAACATTTTTTAAGAGTGATGTGTATCCTGAAACGCATAATTTTTTTTCTATAAATGATAAAAACTTAATTCTTTTGAATTTTGGTTTGTAACATCAATACCCAGGGCATGCAGTTGGTTTGATAGTGATATGTTGAATATTTTTCATTTTATTAAGTTTTGAAGTTCAACTAATTATAATTCAGATATAGGTGTACGTTTGAACACATAACTTGTTCTCTATATATCAAAATTCAATTTTCTTTTTTTTCTTAGAAAGAAAACACCAATACCTAGTGCATAGATATTTTTTAGAATTTTTTTGAATTAGTTTACTATTTTTCCCAATGCTTTGAATAAAGAAGTTCATGTTCAGTGAAAAACCTACATTCATAAGAAATAAAATAAAAATATATTAATGAAATTAAATATATTAAAAGTTATACTATTTGGAAAGCTTATAATAAGGACTAAATACCTAAAAAAAATAAAAACTAAATGAATTAATTTGACCCCCCAAAAGCTAATGTTAAATTGTTTTTTTATCAACATTTGATAGATGCAAAGGAGACTCCATTGCAAGTATGATTTAGAAGTAGAGAGGTTCTATCCAAGAATTTTTTATCTAAGAGCCTTTGATTTAACTCTCTTCAATTAATTACTTCAAATGGGACCTCTTAAAGCTTAAATCATTATATTTTCTAAAGAATGTACGATTTCAGCAAAAATCAGGACGTACCAAAAAGTGGGAACCAGCTTTGTGAGTTCACCCTTATAGACCTCCTCCATATGAACATGTTTATGATCAATACCATCCATATATGCAGTATCCTCCTCCACTTGGTGGCTCAGGCATGGGATATGGTCCAAGAAGTCGGTCTCCACCTAAGAAAAATTTGGAACAACAAATAAAGGACTTACAAAAGAAGATGGAGGACATAAATACACCAAAGCCAGCTTACACAATGAGAGATATATGTACCTATCCATTTGAAAAAATTATTCCAATGCCTCCATTTCCTACACACTTCGTAACACCAAAGTTTGATAAGTACAGAGGAAAAGGAGACCCTAAGGCACATAAAAGAGAGTTTTTCACAACTTGCATTGAGGTAGCAACAAAAGAAACATACTTGATGAGATTGTTCCCACAAAGCTTAGGTGATCAAGCTATGGAATGGTTCTCCCAGCTTCCACCTAGAATTAAGTCATGGCATGATCTAGCATAAGCTTTTATCTAACATTTCTCATATAACATAGAGACAGATATATCAGTCACCACTTTGTGCAACACCAAGCAAAAGGATGGGGAGTCATTTTCATCATTCTTACAAAGATGGAGGAATTTATCCAGCAGGTGCTCTTGTGAAATTCCACAAAAACAAATGGTAGAGATGTTCACACAAAATGTCAACAAAGAAATTGGTTACAACTTGAGGAAAGCTTGTTTGTCCACTTTCAAGGACGTTATTGAGAAAGGCTTAGCAACAAAGATGGTCTTAACTGAGCAAGGAGTCATTAAGATATTCAAAGAAAATAAAGAGGACTTTAAAGGAAAAGACAAGCCACGATTTTGGAACAAGAACAAGAACACAGTAAATGATGGTGTTGTTGATGCTAACACAATGAGACCCAAAATCATTCTTTCTGGATCAAGTTCTACAAACAACCAAGTGAATACTCAAACAACTTCAAAACCACGAAAGAAATACACCCCATTGGGAGAACCACTTGAGTCATCTTTTAAGAATCTAGTGGCAAACAAGATAATAACAATTCCAGACAATCCTCTATACGAGCCAAAATTCAAACCAAATTGGTGGAATGACGATGAGTACTATGAATATCACAAGAGAAAGGGACATAAAATAGGAAACTATCATCGGCTGAAGAAAATTATACAAGATCTTATTGATAGAGGTGCCATTGAGATCGAAGGACATACATCCAATCAAGAACATGAGATGTTTAAGGAACCATTCCCTAAACATGACAAGGGAAAAGCCAAAGCCACAGATGAGCAAGCCAATTATACCAAAGCATCCTATAACTATGATTCAACTATTAATCACATTTCGATGGACAATTATGTCTCTACCATTATTATAAAGGACAAAACGCCTGAAAAATTTACCCAAAGACCCAAAGTTATCCTAAAAGGCATTGGACCTTCTTCTGAATCCACCTCTGAATGTAATGTCACAACTCGTCGAGGTAAAGTCACCCTGCAAGGTGCTCTAGCTAAAACCACCACTTCCTCAACAACCAAACCTAAGTATGATTTGGTAGAATAGTTAGGGAGGACGCTTGCACTTAACTCCATCCTTGAACTTTTACACATATCCCCCACACATATAGCCATCCTTGATAAAACTTTGTGAGAAACTTTTTTCCCCACTAATCTGAACGTGGACCAATTTCAATCTATGGTGGGATACCTTTCTATTCCATATTCCCTTACATTCACCAAAGTTGATGACACCTCTATAAGCCAACCACATAATGCACCTTTACACATTGAAGCCTTCCTACAGAAACATCAAATAAAATGAGTCCTGATAGATGGAGGAGCTGGTCTCAATATATGTACTTTAAACACAGTAATACAATTGGGATATTAAGATAAAGCTGTGAATGCTACAAACAAAATTACCATCAAGGCATATGATGATGAAGAGCGTTCATCCAAAGTCACAGTTACTTTACCTCTCGGAGTAGGGCCGGTTACAAAGGATGTGGTTTTTTAAGTCCTAGACCTTGATCTCACACACAACATATTACTAGGATGTCCATGGATTCATGAGATGAGAGCAGTCCCATCTACATACAATCAATGCATTAAGTTTCCTCATAATGGAGTTGAAGTAACAGTTAATGGTGATCCTAATCCATTTATATACTGCAATAACTTGAGGCCAAAAGTCGAGACAATAATTCCAATTAATAGAGAATCTATCCCATCTTTTGCATATATTGACCCTGAATCATTAAAAAATTCAAAATTAAAGCAAGGTGAGCTTAAAGGGAAATATCAGGACAAAGGCATGGGTGAATACACTCTAAATAAAACCATGTGCTTGTAGCAAGTTATGAGTTCACCTAAAGAATATGGCCGACCACATCCTTCTAAACGGGTATCTATCATTACGCTAAAATGGGATCCTACTATATTCCAAAAGTGGGGTGAAATGGAAGAAGAAGACTTATACAAAATGCTTTACAAAGACCCTGAAAATGATACACAAGATCACATCAAAATACCATGTGAAAAATATGGCAAAGGATTCAAGATCCTACAAAAGTTTGGGTACGATGGTAAAAGTCATCTGGGCTTAAGAAAAGAAGGTATCACTCAACCTTTGCAACCAAAATTGACATTTAAAAATCAGCGCTCAAAAGGGATTGGTTTCATATCTTCCAAGGTAAACATTCGCAAATCAGAAGAAGCATTGCAAATCATGATTTCCAATGATCAACTAGAGAGCCGCTATTCCACTGACTCTAATGGATGGGAATGGGGTTCGAACAAATCCTCTAGTGATTATGAACTCACCGAGACATTTAGAGAACCAAGTGAACCCACAGAAGAAGAGGAATTTCATAAAAATTTTAGAGTTGGTCAAGAAACAACTCTTGAGGATCCCACACAATCTTTGTTTTTAGATTCTAGAATGAAATCACGAAGAATGAGGACACCCATTCCAAAATGCGCTTTTAGTGATGACAATTTGGACTCATTCGCAATCGAGACAGATGAGGAGAGTGTCAACGATGACCTCGACAATTACCTTGACATACCTGAATATGCATTGTACTCTGCATCCATCCCTGCATCCTCCACATCCGGCCATATGTCCCAAGGTATGGGAACCAATTCTAGTATTTGTGTCACTACCTGATCATAAGACAGTAATGGACCCAAATGAGCCCGATCCCTCACTGTCTGTGCATACATCCCTGACCCCCGTGGCATCCGATGTATCCTATCAAACTACCTGCATACCCTATCAATCAACTATCGCTCAATCACATATGGTGTCCAACCGATCAGATACCTACTCCTGGATACATACGACAACTCCCCTGCATCATCCTCCCACTCTTCACAGTATAAGTAAGGCCTCCATACTACATTGTCTATCTCGTCAATAACCTGACGCCAATACTCTAGCCTCCCAATCTATGGTCGAGAAGTAATCATATCATACAGATGTACAAAACTGCGCCCATGTCCCCTACCTCTAAAGTGTATCGATTGTGTCACCTGCAGATGCTCATACGCCCATACCTGCAAAAATGTTACTCCACACCCCAATCCTGGTGATCCATGATACACAAACTGATGTAGCTCATATTACAAGTGTTCCAGCAAACACGACCCCCATGCAAACCTAGTGTGCTCAGCCACCAATGTCTCCAGAGTCCTCCCACATCCCACAACCAACCCTCGAATCGCCCTGTCTGGATAGAGGAACCCACTGATCACTCCTACCAGCACTGCCAGTAGAGCCAATCCTGTAGCTGTCATAGTATCCCAAGCCACATGTCCTTCCCTCATCTCCAGTCCTGGATCCTGAAACACTCATCTCAGTGCATCCCTATCTCCCTTTCGATCATAAGAAACCAACTCCCCAACGATCGGTATCCACAGCATCTTGTATACATCCTCTAAGGTGACTATCATCTCACCCATCGACAAATGAAATGTGCATGTCTCTAAGTGCCATCTCTCAACTAATGCAGTCATCAACCCCATGTTCGCCCAAAACTCAAGCACATACATAATGTATCACAAGCCCATAGCCTCCACTACTGCTATATCCTCGAATGTCAGCTCTACTCGTAAACTCTGAGTCGAAGGGAATCTCTCCCGTGACTCCAACATAGGTAGATCCTCCTACAGTTAAGAAAATCATCTGTGTCAGTCCTAGTGTTACTCCTCATTCATCACAAGTGCTTCTTTTTATCCTAGTGCTTATATCTATCATATGGCACTCTAGCCTAGTAGTACTCCCTGTTCATCACAAAGTGCTGATTTTTTATCCTAGTGCTTATATCTATCATATGACACTTTATCCTAGTAGAATTACCTGTTCATCATAAAGTGTTTCTTGTATCTTTTAGGGCACCTACTTGAGTGTATCCTCTTGAGTAGCTTATCCAATTGGCAATGTATGTTCTATCACAAAACTGTCAATTTCAGCTTAATCCAATTGACAATGTATGTTCTATCACATAATTGTCAATTTCTATGGTACTCCCTATTCATCACAAAGTGCCTCGCTCTATCCTATCCTATCCTAGGGTCTCTTCTTGAGTGTATCCTCTTGATTAGTTTCCTGATTGGCAATGTATGTTTTATCACAGAATTGTCAATCCTAGCCCTATTTGTTATCCTAGTCTTCTCTGGAGGACCTATTTGAGTGTATCCTCTCAGCAGCTTATCCAATCGACAACGTATGTTTATCACAGAACTATCGATTTGACCTTGTAGACACAAACGCACTTACATACTTCACAAATGCGTCTGCCTTGCACAAACGCACCTGACACACACAGACGTGCCTCTGTTCTGCATAGACGCGCCTGCCCTACACAAACACGTCTCCACTTCATAGACGCGCTTGCGTTGGACACAGACACTTTTAAAATCATAGATGCGGTTACATTCTGCACAGACGTGCCTAACCTACCCAGACGCGCCTTAACGTTTTTTTACCCCTCTTGACATTTTTTTTGCAACCTACCTAATGTGCATTTATTACACTACCTGACATGCATTTATGACAACAATTAATGCAACAAGGTACAAGGAGGTTTTGTGGTAATTACCAGCTCTCCTGCATCTGCTGGCCTCTGATATCGGAAAACACGGTCGAATTTGTGCACCAATGCCATCGTTGTTGACTGCTCTTTGCTTTCTCTACACTGTGATCTCTTAGGTATGTGGATGACAATGAGGATGTTTTCCCTCGTAGTCTATCTTATAGACTACCCTAGCCTTAGTCGCTCGTGTCAGTCTTCTTTATTTTGTGACTCTGTCACTCTATCCTATCTTGTCAGTCCTTTCTAGCCTTTCTTTCTTATCGAGAGATTGTCCGCGATCTTTTCTGATATTTTCATCCAATCTCTCGAGGGGGCATATCATTCCCATCTTGGGGCAACTTTGCATCAGTTTATCTTATCTTCTTTGAAACAACGCGACAAGCTGCATTGTCTCACAAAGGGGCAAAATGTACACACCTAAAATTGTCCTGTCTAATTAAATAAATATTTTAATTTATTTAATTAATCCCATTTCTTCTATTAATTAAATAGATCTTTATTTATTTAATTAATTCATTAGCCTTTTCTACCCATGACACATGTCATTCATCTCTTAATTCCTACACTACCTACCCTCTCATTATTTTCTTATTTCTTCTACCTACCCTCTAATCCTAGCTGACCATTTATCTTTTACACCTCTCAATCTTATCCCTCCATTTATTACATTGTCTTTTATATAAGAGGATGTTTCTTTCATTATCAACCCTCAACTACACATTCTAATCCCCAAAGCATTCTAGCATTCGATCTTTCATATGCTATCAAGCCTACTTGCAACCACATTTTTGTTCTTTGTTGAGCTCTTGTGCAGACATAAAATCTAAGAGCAAATATATCAAGCAAGATCAATGGAGATAGGAAGAATGGAGATTCAAACCCTATTGTACATGTGATGGTATCATATTTGTGATTTTGTTGATTTACATTGTCTTAGGTAATCTTTATATGTTATGGTGGATCTTTGTTGTTTTTAGGCTAGGGTTTTGTGGTTAATGATAGTTTCGATACTTAAAGATAAGTACAGAGGGGGGGGGGGTGAATCATACAAACTTAATCTTCCATAAAAACATCAGATTCAACCTCGGTAACATATACTTCAGTAATATAACCAAAACTGCTAAACATGCAAACTCAAAAGCATATAAACATCATAACACTCATAACACCAGATTTAATGTGGAAACCCAAACAGGGAAAAACCATTGTGGGATTTCGGACCCACTAAGAAATATACTCTTCTAGAGTATGCTCAGTTAAAAGCAAATCCTATTAAAGATTACAAACACATTGCTAGATGTGACTCGGTTAAGGGATTTCCCTTAGACCTGTTAGGATCTTCACCTTGTTAGAAGTGACCTTGTTAAAGGATTTCAAACACTCAATCAGAATGTCACCTTGCTAGAGGGTTTTACAAATAAGACTGTTAAGTCCACTCGGTTAAGATATTTTCTGTCACTTACAAAATAACAGTAATAAAAATCTATCTGCAACTTCACATCTAAAATGCTAAAGCAAATTCTTATTTGCTCAATACAATATAGACATAGAACTAATCTTGTCCATCTATTGGGCTCTATACTCTGTTATTCAAAACAGATCTTCAAGCTTCTGTGCTCAGTAATCACTATATAGCATCCCTGTGCATACACTTGCCCGCATACATTGTTTATCAACAGTTCCCTATTTATAAACAATTCGCCAATCGCTTAATCTCCTTGATCACATTTCCCATGATCAATCATAGCCATCAAATCTTCAAACTTTGACCAGGTTCAATGTATCCTTTGATCTGAAAACGTGTTACCCCGCCTTGGAACTTGCATAAATTTCTTGGAACTTGTGCTAGGGTATTGCGGTTCAATCTAAGTTGTAGATCTTCCTGCCGATTTTCCTTTGCCATAGATTCTTTAACAAACTTCATTCACGGCATACCAATCATTTAATCATAGCCAGCTCATCAGCTTCCTTCATTAAATAATGCTTTTATTCATTCAATGCATTCTATTATTACTCGGTTGCAACTCGGTAAATACTAAACTTCACTCGGTAGACATTCTGCCTTCATTAACCGATAGCAATAACCTTAGGTTTTACCAACTAGGTTCCTTAGGGTTTACCGACTAGGTTCTTTGCTCAGTAACATAGTATAGTATTAACCTTTCAATCAATAACATATGTAGGATATCAAAACAATCTAATCATCATCATCTCATCATTGTCTAACTTGGTAATAGTTGCCCATTGAATAACTTATTTCTCCCCTTATCCATCATATTCTTTCTATGTCTTTTACCGACTTCTTTATACTCATCAAATCATACTTCTCAAGATATGGCAACATCATACTGAATTAGAAAATCAATTTCTTGACATCAATGACAAAATAATAATATTAAGACAGTAAACATCCTTAATCAGTTTTATCCATAATCATCAACAACCTTCTCAATATCCTTATTGAAATGCCAACAATCTCTCCTTGCTTGTTATAATGCCAAATGCCAACAATCTCCCCCTTTGGCATTGATGGCAAAACCAATTGATTTGACCTAATTGATTCGGATTGCTATGAGATTCTGAAATGCTGAAATGCTCTCCCCTTGTCATCAGAATTCTCCCCCATACATTAGTCTTCTCCTCTTCTTCAGTCTTTCTTTTCTTCAGTCTTCTCTAGTCTTCTTCATTCTTCTCCCCCTTTGACAACAGTGCCAAAAAGTAAAGAACTAAAACATAATTTCTTCCTGTATGAAGTGATTTCCTGCTATTATGTGTCAACTTAGTCTCGGTCAGAGCATTTATGTCTTCAATTCCTGTTCCCTGTATTGTTTCCTATATTGTTTCCTGCACACCTTTAGAAAACATCCTAAAGTGTGTAAATCAGCATCAACTCCTAAAAAGATATTTTGTAGAGTCGTCGAATTGATGCTTTCACCAAACTCGGTCAGTGAGTAGAAGATAGGGGTAGGACCCCTAACTTACTTCTGAGATACTCAAAAGTGTCCCTTGGCAGTGGCTTGGTGGAGATATTTGCTATTTGTTCCTTTGTGCTAACATACTCCAACACCACTTTCTTCTCTTGAGCTTCTTCTATAAGATAATGATATTTGATAGAGATGTGCTTTGTCTTAGAGTGCATAATAGGATTCTTTGAAAGGTTAATGGCACTAGTATTGTCACGGAATATAGTTACTGGCTCGGTAACTTTCTCATTTATACCTTCCAACAGTTGTTTGATCCATGCTATGTTGGTACAATTCAATGTTGCAGCAACGTATTCAGCTTCTGCTGTTGACTGTGAAACACATCCTTGTTTCTTGCTAAGCCAACTCACTAGTCTTTCTCCTAAAAAGAAAGCTCCTCCACTTGTGCTTTTTCTATCATCAATGTTGCCTGCCCAATCAGCATCAGTATAAACTTTTAAATCAAAATCATTTCTTTTCTGATATACTAGGCCATAATCCTCAGTGCCTTTTAAGTATCTAAAAATTCTCTTGATTGTTGTCATGTGTGTTTCCTTAGGATCTACACAGAATCTTGCAACTATACCTACTGCATGTGCTATGTTTGGCCTGCTGTGAACAACATATTGCAACTTTCCAATCATGGATCGGTAAAGTGTCTCATCAATAGATGCAGATTCATCATTCTTTGATAATTTACAGTTGGTAGTCATAGGAGTACTTACTAGTTTTGAATCCTCCATTCCAAATTTCTTCAAGATTTCCTTTATGTACTTGGATTGAGTAATGAAAATCTCATCTTTCATTTGCAATATCTGTAAACCTATAAAATACTTTATCTCACCGATTAATGACATCTCAAATTCTTTGCTCATTTCATTTCCAAAGTTCTTACATAGAGAGTCATTCCCACAAAATATAATATCATCAACAAATATGGCTGAGATCAGTATTCCATTTTCATCATTCTTCATGTAAATATTGTTGTTTTCACTTGTTCTTATAAAACCAATCTTGATTAAATAAGAGTGCAATCTTTCATACCATGCTCTAGGTGCTTGTTTCAAACCATATAAAGCTTTGTTCAATTTACATACCTGATCTTTATTATTGTCTTCAGCAAATCCTTCAGGTTGTTCAATAAAAACTTCTTCTTCTAATATACCATTCAGAAATGCAGATTTGACATCCATTTGATATACCTTGAAATTCTTGTAAGCAACATATGCCAACAATGTTCTTACTCCTTCAAGTCTTGCTACAGGTGCGAAAGTTTCACCATAATCAATTCCTTCTTCTTGGGCATAACCTTTGCAAACTAGTCTTACTTTATTTCGAATGACCTCACCTTTTTCATTCAGCTTGTTTATGAAAATCCATTTTGTATCGATTACATTTTTGTCCTTCGGTCTTGGGACCAGTGTCCATGTGTTATTCTTCTTGATTTGATCAATCTCTTCTGTCATAGCATTTATCCAATCCTCATTGTTAAATGCCTCTTTCACTATTCTCGGTTCAAATTTAGATATTAGACATGTGTTCTATCTCAGTTTGTTCCTTGTCATCACTGGATCATCCTTATCTCCTATAATCTGACTTGGTGCATGATGTCTTCTGACATATTTGGCTAATATAGGCTCAGTAGGCTCTGTATGATCTTCTTCATCACTTGGTAACTGGATATTCTCTTCATTTCCTTCTGCAGTTTTCTCGATAGGACTTGTCAATTGAACATAGACAAATTCATCATAATCTTTTGGTTCCTTGGAATTTACTTCATCATTTCTTTCTGCAAATTCATCAATTTCACATTTGCACTTTCTACTATTTTGTTAGATGATTTGATCAGACATTTAAATGCTTTACTTCTAGAAGAATAACCAAGAAATGTTCCTTCTTCACTTTTCTAATCAAACTTGCCATTTCTATCATCCTTGTGTACATATCATCTACTTCCAAAGATTTTAAAATAGCTTACATTAGGTTTCTTGTCATACCAGATTTCATATGGTGTCTTCAAAGTACCTTTCTTCAGTTGTACTCGGTTCAGGGTGTAAACTATTGTGCTTATTGCTTCTCTCCAAAATGTCTGTGGCACTTTCTTTTCAATCATCAAGGTTCTGGCACAATCCACAATAGATTTGTTTCTTCTCTCAGCAATTCCATTTTGTTGTGGAGTTCTCAGTGCAGAGACTTGTCTTTTTATACCATGATCATTGCAAAATAAGTTGAACTCATCAGATGTGAACTCTCCTCCTCTATCTGATCTAAGACATTTCAGTTGTCTTCTTGTTTCATTTTCAACTCTTGCCTTGTACCATTTAAACATTTGAAAAGCTTCTGATTTTTCTTTTAAAAACATAACTGACATCATCCTTGAGTAATCATCCACAAATAATATGAAATATTTATCACCATAATAACTTTGAACTTTCATAGGACCACAAAGATCAGTGTGCACAGGATCTAAAATTCCCTTAGAAGTGTAAGACTTACTTGTAAAGCTTGATCTTGTCATTTTACCCATCTGGCATCCTCGGCACATAGCATTCTCAGGTTTTTCAAGACTCGGTAGACCTCTTACTCGGTGCTTCTTGCTTATTTTGATCAGATTATCAAAATTTACATGACAAAACCTTTTATGCCATAACCGGGTATCATCTATCTTTGCATATAGACATTTATTCCAAGTTGAGTCAAGGTGAAATGTGTTACCTTTTGTTTGTGTCCCGGTAGCAGCTAACTTTCCATGCTTGTCATGAACTTTGACAATTCCTTTCTGAAATTCTATGCGGTATCCTATATTGTTTAGTTGTGCTACACTCAACAAATTGTATTTCAAACCTTCAACCTAATAAACATCATTGCATCTTGCATTGTCAAGAAGTGTTATGGATCCTTTACCTCTTACCGGACATGGTGCATCATTACCAAATCTTACATAGCCTCCATCATAGTCTTCTAACATAACAAACTTGTGTTTATCACCTGTCATGTGATGTGAGCATCCACTATCTATGATCCAAGAATCATTAGTATTTATGTGAGATATTAGGGCTTTTTCTTCATACCTTTCTTCATCTGATCCATCTTTGATAGCCACATAAACTACTTCCTCTGTATCAGTTTCATCTGATTTATCATCATTGGATTCCTCATCGGCTATTAAGCATGACTTTCTATCTCTTCTTCTGAAGTCCCGGTGTCCTCTGTATTGATTATCTTTCTGTCTATCATCTCAGTAATCTCTCTTTTCATTAGAATCTTTGTCAGGATAGTTAGAAGCCATATGTCCTATCTTATCATAGTTGAAACATTTCAAAGGTAGTTTTCCTTTATACTTACCTTTGCCTCTCGGTAACCTTTTGGCTAATAGTGCTTCAAACTCTTCTTGCTTTCTGATTTCCTCATACAGTTTGTGTACTTCCCCCATGTTCTTGCGAAATCTTTCACTTGCTCCACTGTGATCCCCTTTAGTGTACTTACTCATTCTATCATTGTAATCATCAGATTCACCAATATGAAAAGAACTAAATGCAGATTCAACTTTATTTACCGATGACCCACTGTTATCAAAGTTACTTAACTCAAATTCATGTAGCTTACCAATAGTAGCATCTAAAGAAAATGGCATATTGGGTACAGACCTCAATTCATTGATTGCAGAGACTTGGATTGCATAAGTCAGTAGAAGGGTTCCTAACAACTTACTTGTTATATCCTTTTCTTCAATAGTTCCACCTGCTCCTTTGATTTGATTGACAATCTCCTTTAGTCTTGAACTGTATTGGGTTATGTTCTCACCTTCATTCATCCTCATAGATTCAAGTTGTCCTCTTAGACTATCCACTTTTTCTCTTTGAACATGTTCATCTCCTCCATACACTGATATGAGCTTGTCCCACATTGCCTTTGCATCATTGCAGCCTTCTAGATCATTAAACTCTGAATCGGTCAATGCAGATGTTATTTCAATCATTGCTTGAATATGTTCTTGCTTTGCTTTTGTCTCTTCCATTGTCAATGGATAGGTGCTCGGTGTGATGAAATCATTCTCCAGATAATATACAGCATATTCTCCAACTCCTGATAGGTGCAACTTCATCCTTTTCTGTCATGTAGAGAAACTTGACTTGTTCAGCTTTGGTGCATCCCTCTTATACATCTTTGGATCTTTTCCTCAAGTACCTTTAAACTTTTCCTTTCGGAGTCCAGTGCTCTGATACCAATTGATAGTTCTGATACTTAAAGATAACTACATATGCCAAGCTAATAAGATGAGAGGGGGGGGGGGTGAATCATACAAACTTAATCTTCCATAAAAACATCAGATTCAACCTCGATAACATATACTTTAGTAATATAACCAAAACTGCTAAACATGCAAACTCAAAAGCATATAAACATCATAACACTCATAACACCAGATTTAACGTGGAAACCCAAATAGGGAAAAACCACTGTGGGATTTCGGACCCACTAAGAAATATACTCTTCTAGAGTATGCTCAGTTAAAAGCAAATCCTATTGAAGATTACAAACACATTGCTAGATGTGACCCGGTTAAGGGATTTCCCTCAGATCTGTTAGGATCTTCACCTTGTTAGAAGTGACCTTGTTAAAGGATTTCAAACACTCAATCAGAATGTCACCTTGCTAGAGGGTTTTACAAATAAGACTGTTAAGTCCACTCGGTTAAGAGATTTTCTATCACTTACAAAATAACAGTAATAAAAATCTATCCGCATCTTCACATCTAAAATGCTAAAGCAGATTCTTATTTGCTCAATACAATATAGACATGGAACTAATCTTGTCTATTTGTTGGGCTCTATACTCTGTTATTCAAAACAGATCTTCAAGCTTCTGTGCTCGATAATCACTATGTAGCATCCCTGTGCATACACTTGCCCGCATACATTGTTTATCAACAGTTCCCTATTTATAAACAATTCGCCAACCGCTTAATCTCCTTGATCACATTTCCCATGATCAATCATAGCCATTAGATCTTCAAACTTTGACCAGGTTCAATGTATCCTTCGATCTAAAAACGTGTTACCCCGCCTTGGAACTTGCATACATTTCTTGGAACTTGTGCTAGGGTATTGTGGTTCAATATAAGCTATAGATCTTCCTGCTGATTTTCCTTTGCCATAAATTCTTTAACAAACTTCATTTATGGCATACCAATCATTTAATCATAGCCAGCTCATCAGCTTCCTTCATTAAATAATGCTTTTATTCATTCAATGCATTATGTTATTACTCTGTTGCAACTCGGTAAATACTAAACTTCACTCGGTAGACATTCCGCCTTCATTAACCGATAGCGATAACCTTAGGGTTTACCAACTAGGTTCCTTAGGGTTTATCGACTAGGTTCTTTTCTCGGTAACATAGTATAGTATTAACCTTTCAATCAATAACATATGTAGGATATCAAAGCAATCTAATCATCATGATCTCATCATTGTCTAAATCGGTAATAGTTGCCCATTGAATAACTTATTTCTCCCCTTATCCATCATATTCTTTTACCGACTTCTTTATACTCATCAAATCATACTTCTCAAGATATGGCAACATCATACTGAATTAGAAAATCAATTTCTTGACATCAATGACAAAATAATAATATTAAGACAGTAAACATCCTTAATCAGTTTTATCCATAATCATCAACAACCTTCTCAATATCCTTATTGAAATGCCAACAATCTCTCCTTGCTTGTTTTAATGCCAAATGCCAACAGTTAAATCTATTCAGTCTTTCAATATTGTTGTTTCCATTTTTACCATAAACAACAATATTTAATACTTTAAAGATACTCTTGTTGCAAGTTACAATTGGTTAAATGTTGTATTTTAAAAGTTGCATAGCGAATGCATGTTACACTATTTGGATGAGTTGTGAATTTGGACAAGATTCCAACTACATAAGATATGTTTAGATAAGTAGTCAAAGGCGCTCTTATGAAGCTCTTAGATAGTGTTTCATTCCTTGAAATTAGGGTCTCTAGTCAACTTATGAGTAGTAGTGAAAGAACCTCTTATGAAACTCTTATATAGTGTTTCATCCCTTGATATTAGGGTCTCTAGTCAACTTAGTCCCTATCTCCATTGGTGTACTTAGTTCCTATCTCCTTTTTTCCTAGGTGCTTGACACACTTCAAAACTCTAAAAATGTAATTATCATGTCCTCTTTCACTTGTGATTAGAGATCTTATTCCCAATTATGAGAAAATCGTCAACATGCAACGTAGTAAATAGTAACTTATGAATTATCAACATGCAACGTGGTAAATAGTAACTTGTGATTAGAGATCTTATCGACATGCAACATAGTAAATAGTAGCTTGTGATTAGAGATCTTATTGTACAAATTGGATCATCACATTTGAAATGTCTTTAAGAAATTACTTATTAAATTTTGAATACTTGGTCCATGAATACTATAAGAAAATTATCAATGTAAATAACATGATAATATAAGGTAGATCTTATTGTACAAATCGGAACATCACATTTGAAATGAATTTAAAGAAATTACTTGTGAAATTTTGAATACTAGTTCCATGAAGTCTATGAGAAAATTATCAACATATAACACGATAAATAATACCTTGTGATGAGATTGTAATCTACAAATTGGGTGATCATACTTTTGAAATTCACTTTAAAGAAAGTACTTATCAAAATTTGAATATTAGTCCCACCAAGCACATGAGAAAGTAGTTATCAGAGCTTGTGTCATATATACATCCTTTCGGTGGTGTCACATATACCTCCATTCACATCTATTCGACGATGTAAAAAAAACACATACTCATGCCTTTTTCTCTTTGACTAGATTGTTTTTCATTTAAATTTACACCGATATTCAGATATAGTCTGGGTAATTTATTTTAGAAGGCAAAGAGGTCATAGAAATGAAAATTGCTTTTGTTAGTTAGTCAGTGCTTTTGTTAGGACTAACTATGCACAAATAAGTAAATTGAATTTGAAATGCAAAGATAACTGAATACGAATGAATGAAACTTAGGAACTTAGTTTGAACTAGCAAGTTGTGAAAGATGTTTTTTAGTACAATTTTTTTACAATGTAGCTAAACAATTAGCTTAAGAAATTGATTACATATAATACATTTGTTATTGATTGTTGAAAGATCTTCTATGTATCGAGTATATTGAGAAAAACATACAAAATTTATGTAATAGTATGGCTAGAAAAGTAAGAGTAATTTGATAAATTCTTTTGTATTGTCTTTGACAGTGACATTACACCAATATGTTCATGTGTCAATTCCAATTTTAAGCAGCTTGTTTGACAAGCTACTATCATCAAACATGATTGTCTAGCCACAATGATATGACTCGTTAGTGATAGCAAAAAATATCACCTCCTGATATGATATATTAGAGTTTAAGAATGTTTGTGCATCTTGATTTTGGGAAACTGCAAGTGTTAGTATTCTACACAGACCAATGATTAAGTTAAGGTATTATTAGTGAAACCAAAATTTTTAATTATTCTTTTAAAAGATAGGCAAATATAAATAAAAGTTTGGTTATCATTTATCTTGAAAATTTGTAAAACATACACACCAAAATGATTAGATACATAGAGTAGTGAATTTTTTTTAAAAAAATTTTACTATTTAAGTAAATAGGTAAAATTAAAAAGAATAAAAGAGGGGAAATTGAGAGATTTTGAGTGCAAAAGTCATTTTTATTGCAAGGTAGCTATTCATTTCTAGATAGTGTGCACAACACACTCTACAAACAAGATACACACTCTTGTTTGGTAACCACCTTTTTTTTCCCTTGAGTGGCATGCTGACTATAGGGATGATCATGCAATGTTCTTTAGGGTGTGCATTATCCTGTCATGCAACAATAATTGTTGGTTGTGTGTTGTCAAATTGTGTATAAATTTGGGCATGGCATAATCACAATATTGTCTAAATTTAAGTAAATGTTACTAAAATCAATAAAATAAACATTAAAATTTAAATTATGTTGAATTTTGCAACACAAGCTCCTGCAAGATCAAACAAAAACACCTTCCACAAGAGAGAGTTGCACAAAAGAATGCTATATTTCTCAAAAGCAAAGAATAAAAAATTACAGGATGAGTTACAATTGTGCAATGAGGTGCTTATAAAGAAAGCACAAAGCTAAATTCAGGAGAACTAAAGTGCAAGCATGGGGAGCTAAATAAAGTTCAACTCTAGTTAAACTATGTGCATAAAAGCTAAACTAGATGCACTCCTAAGTGAACTTAAGCAAAAAAGAAAATAAACATAACTAGTTGTTAAACAAACAACTAATAGATAAATATGCTCTAACAAATTAAAATCACCAATACTTGAGGCAAACTTCATCAAATGGTGTTCACTAATGTCTCTCCTTTCTCCAATCAAGTAACTTGTAAAATCTTGAATCTGGGTAGGGATATAAGGTTGTATACCTTTTATATGGATGTAACTTTCTTTCTATCAATAGAGGGCTCTACCCCATAAAGGTAGAATTTGAAAAAAATAAAATAAAAATAAAAATAATCACTAATACTTTCAATAAATTTATTTGCATATACCCAAATATTCTTGTGCTACAAATTTATTTCTATTATGACATAACATAATTTATGCAATTTAAAGTAAGTTTCAGCAATTCAAAGGTAGGCTAGATAATAGTAAATAATTAGAACACAGTTGATTAATTTAAACAAGATTAAAGTTTTAAGAATTAGAATTTACATTTTATAAATTATATAAATAGTATAATTATTTAATTTAAAGATTTATTTAAAATATATTTTTTATTTTTTAATTATTAATAATTAAATTAGGGTCTTATTATAACAAATGATTAATTATACTATATATTTTATAACTATTAATTAAATTATACTCTAATCTTAATTGATAGATGATGGAAACAATTTAAAGGTAGGCTAGATAATAGTACACAATTTAAAATATATTTAATCAGTTTAAATAAAGTTTAAGTTTTTAGAATTAGAATTTGTATCATATAAATTGTTTTAATGATATAATTATTTAATTTAAGGCTTATATAAAATGTAAGACTAACTTATTCATTATTATTTTAAAATTTAAAATAATTTTAAAATAATAATAAATATTTTAAATAGTTATAAAATTGAAGTGATTATTATTCTTTGGGCTTATTATAATTGAAATATTTAAATAACCTTATTTTTGTTGAGACATGGACCAGCTAGGACTCGAACCTAAAACCTTCCATATGCTACTGGAGTGCTCTACCACTGAGCTACTGGCCCCTCTTGGACCAGTCCATCATCGGTCCGGGTGTGGCTTATTTCCAACACCAACACCCCCCTTAAGCCACACCTCTCGTGTGCTTGGGGCTCCTAGCCTAGACCTGGCCCTGATACCATGTTGAGACATGGACCAGCTAGGACTCGAACCTAGGACCTTCCATATACTGCTGGAGTGCTCTACCACTGAGCTATTGGCCCCTCTTGGACAAGTCCATCGTTGGTCCGGGTGTGGCTTATTTCCAACACCAACAATTTTTATAATTATTAATTAAAGTATAACTCTAATCCTTATTGATGTGTTGTCTCTAATTTTGTATTCATAAAATTGGACAACTCCTTTGAAATGCTTATTCAAAAATGAAGATTTTAGCTCTAAGGCATTCTTTTTGAGGCAAAATTCTTGCTCCTTTCTGAACTAGACTAATCTTCGGTTCGTCCTTGATCCATGTTTCAAATTTCATCACGTTTTGAGTTTGTTTGCTTAGTCTTTGTTTTTAAGTTATAGGATTTTTTTCAAACAATTACAAGTGAAAGTTTACAAAAGATGTGTAACTTGTAACTTGTTATTTCTTTTCCATTTCCCCTTTTTGTCTTTTAAGTTGTTTTGTAGGAACTTTTTGATTATATTGCAAGTGAATTTTAAAATACAAGTTTGTAAGAACTTGTAAGTTTTCTTTTAAAGTTCCTAATTTTCTTTTATTCTTCTTTATTTTAAAAACTTGTAATCGGAATTTTAAAACCCAATTACAAGTGTGCTTTTTATGTTTTGTATGTTTTTTGTTTCCCAAAAACCCGATTTTAGAGGTTCGAAGGAAAATAGAGTTTTATTTAAAACATCTAATAGGGTTTTTATAACCCGATTACATCTTTATTTTCTTCAAAACTTATCATGTGCCCTTTGCTTGAAGTCGGATTCTAGAAACTTGACTACGTTTTTCCTCTCCAAGGGCAGCGAATTTGTTGTGGCTTTCAACTTGGAACCCGATTCTTATGAGGATGGCATCTTAATTGCATACCAATGTGGGTTTTTTTTCTTTCATATTCGTTGTATTAGCTTCGCATTTCTTGGCATTTTGCCCAAGAATTCTGCCATATTGTGACACGTTTTGCATTCAACATTCAATGACATGTGTTTGATGCCTTATGGGATTCTCCTTCCTTGTCATTTTTTGTGCTTTGGGGTTGAATGACAAGCCATTTTTTTGCAATAAGGAATGTGACTTGGTGGCTTCATTATCTATTTATAGAGCACTCCAAGTCTTCTCTTGTTCATTTTTTTTGTCTAGGGCTTTTGATCAAGCAAGGTACATATTTGCAACTTTTTTTTGTTTTCTTTAGTTGTTTTGTTTTCTTTTAGTTTTATTGTGTTCTTGTTTGATCAAAATTTTATAAATAATCATTCTCTTGCTCTAATTTTGAGTATCCATAGGATCTCCCCAAGTCATTTTTCTTTTTGAAAGAAATTTTTAGTTTGTATGATTTTCCCCTCTTGCAATTTTTTTCCTATTTACTTGTATTTGGGATTTTAAAACCTGATTACAAGTTACTATGGTAATATCAACCTTCCCCTTTGGTAAAAAGAGTAAATATTCTTTTTACAAAGTTACAATGTTGAGAGTTCAACTCTTTCACTTAATTTCGGGTTTTATAAATCTGATTGCAAGTAGAAGTTTTTCCCTCTTTCGAAGTTGCCAAGATGAAAATGTCCTTCTCCATACCTGTACATGGTCATCCAAGTTTTCCATCATTTGTCAAAATCATTCTTTCCATCATTTCCCTCATGTTAAAGTCCCTTTTCTCACCATTGCATTTATTCGTCACACCTTCATTCATTTTTCCCATTATGAGTCTACTTGCAATCAGAATTTTAAAACCCGATTGCAGTTATGTCTTCACATGAGTTTTTCCCTTTTTTTCATACTTACAGTATACCTTTCAAGATCCAAAATTGGTAAAAAGCCATACCTTTAAAGTCTCGTGTTTATTCATCACTCCTTCGAGAGCTTTAGAGCCAATGTTTGAATTTTTCCCATTTGAAGAAGATAATATGGCTTCTTCTATAGATCGTGATGTTACTTTGACACTTTTGGATTTTCATTGTAGCATTACAGATTACTGTTCAATGACCAATTTGTCGGCATCATCTTGCCACAAGAAGATGAAGTACAAGTATAAAAAATACTAGAATGAGATTTCTCCTTCTCGAGCTTCTTCTTCATTGGAGGAGATTAAGGATACATAAATTAGACATGTGGATATGTCAGATTTCCTTAAAAGGGTTGAAAAACCTAAAGATCACAATATGCAACGTTTGTTGGACAGTCATATTCACCTTGTTTCTTCTTTCCTAGTGGTTGCCCTAGAGCCGGAATTTGTTCTTTCACTAGTAGAAATATGGCAAATAAATGACTGGGTGACTAAAAAATTTAGTCACGACAAGTAAAAATGACCAAATTTTAGTCATTTTTTACAACACAACTATAAATGACTAAATAAATGACTAATTTGGTCATCGGGTAAGGAACACAACTAAATAATTAGTCACACAAATAAAAATGACTAAATAAATGACTATTACTCCTCTATTACAACTAAACATCAGGTTTATGCTTGGACAATAGCTATATATATAACTAAGTTGACCAAATCCTATAATTTTGGTTTTATTAGTGGTTTTTTTTCACATATTATATTTTAGAAGATCATTTATTTTAAAGATGATTCTATTCTATTATAAGATATATAAAATTTTGACTAAGGTGTTGGCTAGGTCAAATTTTGCTAATTGTTAACATATATAAGATATAAAATTTTCTTTATTTTTTATTAAATTCACATTTGTTTTAAATAAATACAACAATCAACATAAAGTTAATTATAATATATTTATGATTTCATATATGTTGACAATCAACCAAATTTGACCCCTAACAAACTTATTAATCATTATGATAACAATATGATAAAAATAAACTTATTAATCATTTACTTGTCTCTTCATGTCATTTAATAATTTGAATGTTCATTTTAACACACAAATGTATTTTTTATTTTCAAATTAATTAATTACACTGAAGGTGTTCCTTATTTGAAGGGAACAACCTGACTTGGTGAATTGACGGTTCAACTTATGCAAGAATGGAGGCAAGACAATCAAAAAAATCTTGATCACTCATTTTTCGTTGCCTGTCGTTTTCTCACCTGTCGTTTGAGGACTTTCACTGACCTGTGCAGAAATGCAACATGACTTTTCGTATGAGAAAGGACACATAAATGTCTCCGTATGTAAGTAGAAAAGGATTTAAAAATAAAAACTACATTGCCCATTCCATTATGAATTTTAATTCAATGGAAAAATTGTAATTATAATTTAATTTTACTTTAAAAATTTTATACTTATTTATATTTTTATATATATAGTGAATATAACATTTAATATAATGAATATAGATTAAAATAATATATGTTTTATATTTTATAAATTTTTGTTTTCTATTTAAATTTTTATTAAATCAAAATACATATAATATTTACTTAATTAGTTTTAATATATATTATAAAATTGTTAATAATATTATTGTTTAACTTTTCAAAAACATATATAAATAAATAATAACAAGTTTTTAAATTATCGTATAATTAGTTTTTCTTAATTTTTTACAATATTAATTATATTTTTAATATAAGATAATAAAATTATAGATTTAAATATATTTGTTATTTGTTATTTATTTTTTATAGCATATATAATAAATTTAATGTTGCCACCTTGCCAAAACAAAAATAAATAAAAAAATTAATGGATAACTACTTAATTATATATTTTTCAAAAATTAACTATTATTTTTAAAAGATTTTTACATTTATTTGATATGAACAACCTACTTTAGATTATCAATGATTAGACTAATCCTTGAATGTGGAAGATAACAAAAATCATCTTTCCCATTCAGTTTCCTCCTATGAGTGGCTTTAAGCAATCTTTTCAATTTTTCTTGGATTTTTTCTCTATTTGAAACATCTTTCATCCTTTATCTTATTATCTAATCATTCATGGTATTATTAAAGTACTTCAATCCTAATAGAAACACAACATACAAACTATTCTAGCCAAACGACATTTTATATTTTTTATCGTATAAAACTTCAAATCTAGATATGAGTGATTCTATATAAATTCAGCTATATAGAGAAAATATTTCCACCTTGATGATTGATCTATAGCAAACTATTCATAATATATCACCAAACACCTAGTTGACCTTTTAGTTTGTACATCAATATCTAGATTGTAAGCACAATTGAAATTTAATTTGGTTACAAAGGCAACCATCAATATTGTCCAAAATCATGATGTAAATAATTAATCCCAATCACAGGTAATCACATCTACAATCTTGCATAACCTAAATCGAAATTCATGCTAAATCGACAAACCTAAATCGAAATCCAAGCTTGAATTCAAAGGTAATTCTAGACAAACCTAAATTGAAATCCATGCTAACCACTAACCATTTGTGTTCTAGAATGTCACGTGGATCTACAATAGGCCACTATATTGCCCATGCTTTTCTTTAACCTTTTAGCACTCCAATTATCGAACCCCAAATTGGGTCACAATAGCCTTCATTTCAAGCCAAAAAATGTGTTATTTCAAAATATGCAACATTTTAGCCACTCCTAGATGAATATAATATGTCATTTTGTGCACCTCAAATATAAAATTATATGCCTTAAATTTTTATTTTATAGAATATAAATGCACCTTTTGAATCTCAATAGAATATTTATATCAAAATAATATCATATTTTTTAAATTTTTTTATGGCATAAAATTATGATAAAATGAATCCAATTTTGTTGAACTTAGCTATCTTTTTATTTATTTTTCAATTTTCCTAGCTAAATATGTATACCAAATAATGACAATCTATTTTTTATTAAAAAAAAATTCCCATAAGGCAATGACTCCATAAATTGAGAGCATGCATGATACTGATCAACTCTAAATCATGGTTACATAATTTTTCCCATAGTCCTTATTTTTTTGTGGCTCATAAGCCACAACTTACCAATTTTGTGTCAAAGTCCTCCAAATCCCTCTAATGAGGCATCTATCCACACGATGAACTACCTATTGTTCAAATGAAGAATCAAGAGACCTACCTCTCTTATTCACTCGATCTCTCCTAGTCTATTTCAAGTTGATTTGAAGCTAACACTTCTCCATTGAGACCTTTGTGCACAAACATCATCTACAAAATGACCAACCAATTGAGTTCATGTATTGTATAATTGTATACAAAAAATAGACCAATTTTTGTTCCTAATTAACCTTCCACACCTCTTTGGTGTACCCAATGTACACCAAGGTGCAATTGCTAGTGTATTTCGGATCTATGCATAGACAATTCGCATTTCACTTAGGGCGACCTATAAATTTATAGTCAAAATCATCGCTACCAGCTGATACGTCCACTGTTAGTCCAATTGACTCAGAAACCGCTTACAAATGATTTGGAGTATAAGAAAGAATATGCTGGTGGGAAGACTATTGTTTTTCCCAGTTATTTTTTGAAAAACATAGACATGTTCTTAACAAGTATTTTCCTCCAAGCTCAGGGTTTGTAGGGTTTTTATGGTTTCATTCTGTTAGTGCCCAAAATCATGGCGGGGAGCGTAGATAAGTTGACCACAATTTGGGTGGTGGTTATGGTAGTCATAAATGGAGTAAATCATGGCGCCTCAGATCGCAAATACGGTAAGGGAGATCTGGTACCATTATATGCCAACAAAGTCGACCCCTTCAATACTCCCACGTAACTTCTCTTTCCTCAATTGAATAGTTATTCACTTGTGTGTTGGCATTTGAATGAGTTTATCTTGGATTGCATGTTATTGTAATTGAAATCGCTGAGAATTTTAGCAGTTTTTTTAAAATTGTAGAGTAGGGTTCGAAAAAATTCTAAATTCTAATAAATTTGGGGATAAATTTCCCATCTAACTGTATATTTTATCTTCTTCTTTTCTAGGATTTATTTGTCATATTTATCTTTACATTTTGAAATAAGTAATCTGATAATTGCAAGAGATCATTTTGTAGACATCAATTCCATTTTAATTAAAAACAGTAAAAATAAGCATCTGAAGAATGATATCTCTCAACATCGTTCTGTGTTCTTTAATATTTTTAAATAAACACATTTCATTCTTTGTTACCACTGTAATTGCCCCTCTTATTATAATTAAAATAAATAGATTAAATCTAAAATATTTGATGAATTTTTGCCCCAAATGATTATGTTGTGCAGCTCTATTGAACCGTGTTGTAAGAGATTCAATGATTTGTGTGTCTCAATGGATAATAGCATTGTGCATTAGGAATAGAAGCAATCATAGTCCATTATAACAACTCTATTGACAAAGACCTCAAATGTATTGGGTTATCTCCAAGAAAGAGAAAGAAAAATACTAACAGTGCACATGTTTCAATCAACTTTGGACCCTTGACTATGCAAATTAACCCACCTTTCTTTTGGTAACGTGTCTTAACTTTTGAGTCATTTATTTTGACATTGTTTTAGGCCTGCTCCAAATATTTAGCTATCATAACTTACAATACTTTCAAATTTAGTTTTCCTACTGTAAACAGTTCAATTGAATCTTTTATAACAAAATAAATTTAGTTTCCCTACTATTAACAGTTTGATTAATTCTTTTGTAATAATTATGGCGAAACTTGTCTTTTGATTACAGACCTTGCAAGAAAACTACAACTATTCTATTGTTGCTTCTAAATGCCATACTTCTAGCTTCACAATATTTAAAAATTGAAATGAATTTTAGAAAATTGAGTAGTTATTTTTTTAATTTTAATTTGTAATGATGGAATAATCAATTAAAAATGATATAATATCTACTTAAATTTTGTTGAAGCTATGATCTTTTTGAAGCTCTCTTAGTTCAAACCCTTAGGTCAGCCACTTATTATATGGCTATGACTGCTATGGTCTATGGTCTGCACACTGTTATCTTTGTTGCACTTCAAAATAGAGATTGTTTTGATGGGTTTTTACTACATATGATTGTTTTGACAGGCTTTGATACCACAATCTTTGGTGTTTTATACTGTCCATGACCTGCATTTTTTTACAGTGAATTGCAATCACTCACTATGACTGTTGTTTGATACTTTCATCTTGTTTTGTTTAAACAATGTTGTTTGTGCTTTTGCATTTTTTTGACTTAAAAGCTTTTGATAATTTCATTATCGGTATACAATTAAAGCTACTTAATTCAACTGAAACTTTTATTTGGTATTCATGTCTTAGGGGTTTGTACCTATTCATTGGTAATTTATAATATGGTTGTTTTACATTATTTGTTCTAACTTGACAATGGAAATATGCCATGTGGAATGACAGCTGAGAAGGCAAGAGATATTAGACCTGATCGCTGAGGTGAACCTTATTTCCGTTGGCCTCACTTGCAAACAAATCAAGTTCATGGTCTGAGCCTGAGAGAAATCGGAGGTGGTTTTGGAAAGCATCATCATGCTCCTTATGTTCTTGTTGCATGTTATGTCATAGCAAGGCCATCTGCTTTGTTAAAAAAAATACAGATTACAAAGAAGCTGAGGGGTCATCAAAATGTTGTTTACTGCGGTACTTTTTACACCATTTTCTGTATGAATTTTAATTTTTGTATTTTATGATATGATATCTTGGAGTTAACTAATGATTAGGTTTAATTTGTCAACCGATGACGATTTTCCTATAGAAACTAAGACCCCAGAATGCTAGTTAGATACTGAATGGAATTGTCGGTGATCTTTTTCTTTTCATTGTTTGTTTTGTGTTGGAATAAAATACAAAATATTTGTCCCAAGCTAGGTGTACAAAAGACTCAAAATTACATCCTATTTACATATTTAAAGTGGCTAGAATTAGTTTTCAGAGCACCTAAATAATATCATATATCACTGTCAAACAGAATTTTGATAAGTACTCTAAGTTAAAAAGCAAGTGTAATCTCAATTATGTACAACAATAAAATATTCTTCACCAAATTGAAGGAATCAACATCTATTATTGGCTTGTCAAATTCCATGTTCCAGCTCTGTGCAACAATCATATTAGAACATTGAACTTGCTTTTAGTATTTGTGTACCTATCCGGTAAGAAAATCACTGATAGAGGAACCAACAACATCAAAAATTATTTAACCCTGAGAAGGAATAGTAGATAATGGCAAAATTAGCACAAAAGATTCTTACTTCACATTTTATCAAACTAAATTGTTAACAGAATATCTGACGCAGAGAATGTCAGGGGAAGCACAATCAAGCCCTAACTCCAACCTTCTGCAAGAAATCAATTCCCTTGTTCACTTTGACCCAATGAACAATGTAGCTTTACTTAGCATGCTAAGGCTAATGGCTGATAAGCCAAATTAGCCAAACGTGATACTACTAAAACCCTTCGGTTCAAGGAGTGGATAGGGTTCCCCTGTCTTGTTCCAGACTTGTTTTGATCAACCAAGTTGATCCCTAACAACTCCTAGACCCACAACACCCAAATGTAGCTTGACTGTTAAACCAAATTGTTTTCTGTCTGTAGCCCTCCAGACACTTTTTTTTTGGAAAAACAATCTCAAATTCTTCAAAGGATGAAGAAAAAAAACTACTGACCAAAGTATCCTTTATTGAGTACCTTCAAAATCCAAAAGGACATGCTCCAACTCCTCTTGCACACCTCTGAACTGTCTAGGTCTGACAGGCCTAATAGGGGTAATCAGGTTTGGTTCTGGGGCAACAACCTACAAATGAATACACTTGGCTAGATGATCATTTGTTTCGGGTCTGGGGATGTTCCTACATACACAATCCAACCTTGGATTGGTTCAGTCCACTCCCGAAGTCTTTCTACACTCCTACTTCCTTAATTCTGAGACCAAGCACATGGGCATGCTTGGCCTAGGGTATGGTGTGGAACCTAAGTGTTGACACCTTCCAGGCTGCAACTATTAGTGTCCTAACATACATGGCTCTAAATTGAACTCCCCTAATGGTTGTTGTGGTCCAATGCAGGAATCTCAAGTTAGAGCCATTATAAGATGAAACCCTGATTTCACCTTAACTTGGTTGTCAGACTAGACTAGAATAATTTTTGACTCAGATGTGTCCACCTAGATCCTAAGTCGACCGAAACAAGTGGAATTACTCAACTTCTAAATTTATACACCCATGCCAAGTCCTACCAGCACAACTTATTGATTTTATAGCACAAGGATGTTCTGTGAAACCTGCAACTGTATTTTGTTCACACCAAAAGTTCGATTACATTTGTTGAATCATCCGCCTCCCCTCAGGAAATGATTCAGACATGTCTCCTTTCAATGTCCTCAACCGAAATTCAAACCGGTTTAGCCATTGGAAGGAGTTGGGAGACTGAATTCCCTTTCGGTTACCGTTTCTGGCAGGTTGGTAACTTCCATCGGGTTATCGACATAGGTCAAAATCATGCCTTCTGATGCCTAATGACAAGCTTTACAATTCATGTGGTTCTATCGGGTCATCGGGTTAACCCAAAAACAAGCTTCCCGATGCCCGATCACAAACTCTGTGAATGGTGTGTTCCTATCGGGTCCTTCAGAGTAGCTCAAACACTCTCCATCCGGTGCTCAAGGACATGTCGCCAAGGTGGTGCACTTTTCTATCAGCTCTTTCGGGGTAGCACAAACATTCGCTCGCCGATTCCCGATGACTAGTGGGCATAAGTTTGCTTTTCCATCGAGTCGTCAGGATGACTCCAAAACAGTTCCTTCGATGGCCGACGCCGAAACTCCAAGTGTGTTGACTTATCGGGTCATCGAGGTAGTCAGGATCCTCGACTTTCGATCCTCGATGTCGATTCCTTCCGCATGCTTTGCTATTGGGTTATCGGGTGGTGCTCACAACTGCTACACCGATACCCAATGAAAACTCCTTCGGAATGTCACCTCTCCATCGAGTTATCGGGTGGTGCTCAAAACAACTACACTGATACCTGATTACAATTCTTCAAGAAGGCGACTCTATCGAGACAAGTTACACCGAAAATGCAACTTTTATAACTTTATGCAACATTTGGTCTATCGACCATTTATGCATTTTCCTACACTCCAAAGGTTTCCAAATGAACCCCAAGCACACTAGACACACAAAATTGACTCTTCCTAATCTTATATTTTAAAACATTCAACACTTAAACCAAATCTTCATAACAGATTTCTTTATCAGATCTAGATAATCATTTCCCCTTATGTAAACTTATTGATCAGATCAAACATCAATTAAATATTAGATCAACAAACAGAGTTACCAACTTATTAACTGATCATAATGCTTCATCAATCATATAATCATCAATAGCGGTAGCCGCTTTAAGATCTCTGATAAACAAACATAAACTGTCTTTAGCGGTTAACAGAAATAAAACATGAACATCACAAGAAAAGCATACCACACATGAACACCATGTTTTTCATGTGGAAACCCAAATAGGGAAAAACCATGGTGGGAATTGGTACCCACAAATATTTTTCACTCTTTCAGAATGCACCCTGTTAGGAGCCAAGCCCGGTTAGAAGCTTACAATGATGCCCTGTTAGGAGAACATGTTAGGAGTCACCCAGTTAAGGGATTTACCTCAACCCTGTTAGAAGCTTTGATGTGTTAGGATCAACCTGGCAAGAGGATTTAGAACTCAGATATTGAGTCACCCTATTAGAGTATTTTACAATGTGAGGCATGTTAAGACCTACTCGGTTAAGGAATTTTAGTTGTTGTAATTGTTAGAGAACAACAGTGAATGATCTGTGTATAGCACTCTATTGTTTGTTTGATCAAATCCAATTAAGTTCTATGTTTGCATCTCTCTGACAGATCTTCTCACACACTCTGATTCAGCTTCTCACTCTTCACAAAATCACTGACACTCCAAAACATCAACCTTGCCGACATAAATAACTTTTACAAACAAGTCGGCATCAAAAACCCTAAGACTTACTACATAGATCATCACATATCTTTACAACTTATTACACATCATCATAGGGATTATTACAATCAATTATAAATCAATATCTGTCGTTGAATTATCATCAATCGTCATAGCAAGTCAATCTGGTACAAAGTCAATCCCTTAGCACATTTTGCTAAGCACTTTGCACATTCCCAAGAAATTTGTTCTCCAAACGTGCCAAAACATCTTTCAAACTCATCACGCGGAAATTGTCATGTTATCATCAACACGTGAACATGATGTAGATCATCACCAAACCAAAAATCATTACCGGTTAAGAGAATTCTTTACCGATCCTTAAACCTTGGCAAAAATTCATCAGAAATTCAAAACATGCCTTTCGGTAATTAACATAGGATGCGGTTCCGGTTACATACTCAAATCCATCATAAAAGCTTATGTATCAAACCTCAAGTCACCAAACATCGCTAATCACCCGATTCCATCAAAACTTATCTTTCTTTACCGGTTAAGGTCCTAATTCACAGTCTTGCCGGTAAACTTTGCCAAACTGTCTAACTCTTACTCTGGTAGACCAAATAACTTACCCAACATGTCAAACACCAAAAACCAACTGTTAACATCAATAAACATCAATTTAACCTGGTTGACATCAATGACAATATAAATAACTAATCTTGTCATCTTCCTCTACCAGTATAGTCATTCACCATCATCTCATCTTCATCAGTTAAGCCAAACATGCCAACAAGGGGTTGGGATTGGGGGTTTGCCTTCATGTCAAACCCCAGTTTTCGAATTAACCAAGTAATGAAAGAAAGTACTTGCAAGTAAATATAAATGAAAGACTGTAATGGAAATCACCTCAAGGGAGATTGTGATAGCAATGTTGATAGAAATTCTTGTGTGGAATTGAATGTTGGGATCAATCTCCTCTTCAATGGTTGAATCCTTGACTTGAATACAACACCTAGCCTTGAAGGGAGACTTGAGAATGCACAATGCTAGAAAGGAATGTTTGAATGCTCTTGAATTCTTGATCTCATGTAAACTTTCCAATCATCCAACTTATGCAAATGAGAGGACATATGCAACTTTTATACATGTCAATTAGGGTTAATGAAACTGATTTTCGTCATAGGCCAACATCAGGGAAGTTTTCCCGCTCACTGCACAACCTACAATGCAAGCTCAGGAAAGGGTCCTACCCCAAAATAGGGCAAGGACAGGGGCACCACGCCCCTGTCCTGCCTCTTTCTCCAAGGTAGAGTGCAAACAGGGTGGTACGGAGGCCAAGGGAGAAGTAGATTCTGAGGGTTGAGCAGTCTTTGGTCTCCAATCAGGCTAGGGGATTCGATTATGCATGTGTGAGGACCCTAATATGGTCAAAAATTTCTAGGGTCAAAATTTTATGACACTACATTTAGCCCCCACTTTAGTGGGAGTATGAGCGTACGCCAATACTGCCAGTAAAGTACAAGGAAACAAGATTGAAAGACTTTTACCATGTCAAGGAGGCAAGATGCGCCAAGCCCCCAATGGACTTAGGATCTTACGACTTCGATTGACAAAGTAAAAGGGAAGATCGAGAAGGGGAGAACCATGACTGCAAGTAGCAAAGTTCCCCTCATTATGAGTCATCAAAGCAAGGATACCAAAGATTACAAAGCAACATAAAGTTCACTAAGTAATTCTAAGTATCAAGAATGAAAATATGAGCAGAGTGTATGTCCCCACGTTAAAGCGATCGTGCACGCCTTATTGGGAGCAATTGCTTTAAGGTAGGATACACCCAAGAGAGAGAAAAGAGAGGAAGCACGTTATTGCAAGGATTTAACCCCCAATCGAGGAATAAACCCAAGGATAATAAACACAAAACATGAGGTACGAGGTAGTTTCTCTTTCCTCGAGGTCAATATGTTGTATGATAACTCATGTATATCATGTATTTATATGTGCATATAATAATTGTCATTCCCCAAAGAAGGACACTACCTTAGAAGAAAGGGAAGAGAGGATGTCTTTTGAGTCAACATTCAAAAGAGACCAAGAAAAGATATCAATGCTTTGCATCATCCCCAAGTAGACATTTAGGGGATCATAGAAGAACATGGATACACATAGGAGAATAGCCACAAAAGAGCAAGAGAGGAGAGAGAGAAGATCTACAATGCGAATATTGCTAATCTAGCATGACATCTGCCTCTCGATCTTGTTGATCACTATTTCAGGAAGGCGAGAAACACACCAGAGGAGCGACATCAAGCACAACAGATAGAGCTATCACAAGATCCAAACAAGGACTATGCTCATGTTGTAAGTCACTTTGTTCAATTCTAGGAGCTAGGATTAGGGTTTGTGAAAATTCAGTTGATAAATGCTTGTCCATATCAACATATGCATACTCACTATCACAAAGCATTAGGAGTTGTATTTCCATCATGAATAACATTTTCACCCATTTCTTCATCAAATTTTAGAGAAAGAGGAGCAATAACACGAATAGGAGTAAAGTCATCACATGTTTTGTGCAACTTATGATTTGGAGATGTAGGTTGAACATCTTGCTTAGGAGAAAAGGGAATCATGTCAGGTGTTGGAGTCTTAGGAGATTGAGTATTTTGAGGGATAGCTTCACGAGCTTGAACACGACGTCTTCGTCGGCATTCTCTCACACAATGATTTTGTCGAGTCCTAGTGGAAGTCTGGGAAGAAGGAGGATCATTTGGTGAAGGAGGAATATTCTCGTCTTTGATAATTGAAGGTTTAGGTTGAAAAATAGGAGAAGAAAGCCTCTTCTCTCGATAAGAGGAAGGAGGTGGAACCGCGCCATACAAAGGAGGAATATTAGGTGTAGGAAGGAGACCAGGTTCATCATGAGGAAGAGGTATAGGTCTAACCTTAGGAGGAATATTGTTGTTCTTCTTAGGAGAAGGTATAGTCGCATCCATAGGAATACACTGACGATCTTCCTTAGGAGGGAGATTAGTTCTATCTGTAAGGGGAAGAACCTCATCTTGAATAATAATAGGAATGTCAAGTGTTGGGGATGTAGGCTGACTTAAGGATAAGATCATATCTTTCTTCCATTTTTTGATAAGATTAAAAAAGAGCATCACTCCTTGATGGAAGAGATTGAAATTGTTTAGGCCAAAAGAAATCAATAGGAACATCGGGGCTTCTTTTGGATGGACGAAATAAGCTATGGTTCATGGTTATGATTTCTCCATTGTGAGGAAATTTCAGACACTTGTGGATTGGAGAAGCAATAGCCTTCATGGAAGATAGCCAAAGATAGCCCAACATCACATGGAATTACTCAGAAGAAGGAATGATAACAAAGTTAACATCCATGGATTTAGTATGAACTTTAACAAGGAGGTTAATAGAGCCAATGGTAGGACAAGATAATCCATCAAATAGCTTTACAACCACATTAGAAACATCATATATTGGTTTATGCAATCATAAAATGAAAATATACTCCTTAATGATGACATTAGCCATGCAAGAGGGATCAATAAAGGCACCACGGCAAGGGATATCCTTAACCTTTGCAACTATGTATAAAGGGCCATCGGGTGCTCTAATGGTCTCACTAGGGTCAAATGTAATACAAGGATCCTTAGGCGTATCTTGTTTTTCTACCATATTTACCAAGTTGGGAGCCATAGAGGTGAATTCCTCAGAAGAAAAAGAATTAGGCACAATCTCAATAATGTTAGAGGTATGAGAAGGCAAGGGATTAGTGAAAATCTTAAGATTTTGACTAGGAGGAGCTACTGATTTATTCCCTTTATCATTCACACCTGCCACATATATATAGTATTGTTATCAATTAAATCTTGAATCTTATTTTTCAATGTGAAACATTTCTCAGTATCATGACCAGACTGACAATGAAATTCGCAAAATGAATTGTTATCAAAATAAGGGGATGCAAGTTTAGAAGGATCAACTGGTTTTATAGGAGGAAGTTTGATAACATTTATTTGCAACAACTGAGACATAATACTATGTAAAGATTCATTCAAAGAAGTAAGTTGTCTTTCTCTTTGGAAAAATTTAGAAATAGAAGGCACACCCATTGTAGCATTCACATTGTTGTTGTTGATTGTATCATTGAACTTGATAAAGTTTTTTGTTGGTTTGAACTTTGCAAACGATTGTTGAACACTCTCCCCCTTATCACTCGGAGCCATAGGAGTGGATTGCTCCATTTGACTCATAGCCAGTTGAAAGCAAGTAAACTCACACAAAAGAAGCATCTCCCTGATATCTTTTTATAAATTAGAAATGAAAATTATTTGAATATCATTATCAGGTACATGAAAATAAATTTGAGCACACAAATGCTTATATCTACCAATGAAATCAATCACTTTTTCTTTAACGCCTTGTTTACAATGCATTAAATTAGTCAAAGTGATTTTAGGACTAATGTTGTTTTGAAATTGTTAGATGAAAGCATTTGCCAGTTGTTGAAAGGAAGTGATAGAATAAGAAGGGAAAGATCAATACCATTGTAAAGACTTATCTCTTAGTGTTCTTGTAAACAATTTCGCAAGCAATCTTTGATCATAAGCAAAATCGGTACACAAGGTTTGAAATGTTTTGGCATGCGTAAGAGGATCACCTTTTCCATTATAGAGTTCTAATTGAGGGACCTCATTATGTTTAGGTGGCACGTATTTAATAATATCAAGAGAAAGTGGGCTCACAACATCAAAGGTGGGCACACTAAACTTGGATTGACTCATAGAAACAATTTGCTGTTGTAGGGAAGACACAATTTGAGCAAGATTGTTAATTGTCGCTTCAGTAGAAGAATTGATGTTAGACATTATCGATTGAGAAGGTGGTGTGATATTATTGAAGAAAGACATGGATTGAGAATAAGGTGGTGGGACAATATGATAAGTAGGCATAGGTGATGATTGGGTAGGAAAAGGGACACTTAAAGGAGGAACAAAGTTGTTGAAGGAATTGCCCCCTTGTGTCACATTGATTGGTTGAGGAATAATAGGAATACTTATGGAAGACATACGTAAAGATGGAGGATTAAATGAAGAAGAGGGATAACCCCCATGACCAATGGTTGTAGTAATGACATTTTTAGTTGATGTAGCCATGATGTTGGAGGTAAAAGTAGGAATACTAGTCATAAGAGTAGTCAAAGGGATTGAAGGATTGACTTGTGTTGAAGGTTGTGAATAATCCAAGGTTTGGGCACAACTCTTGATAGACATGACATTAGAATCAACAATATGTGCAATGTCACACAATATATCAACTCTTGATAGACATGACATTAGAATCAACAATATGTGCAATGTGACACAATATATCAATTCCATTCTTATCACTTTGAATCATGCGCTTAAGGCCTTCAATTAATGGAAGAGCTTCACTATTAGGGTACCCTTGGGACATCCATTGTTGAAATTTATCAAATTGATTGTTCAATGTGGAAAGTTGATCTATAGAGGCCCTAGTTAAAGCTTCTTCTTCATCATGGGATTCATCAATGGGGTGAATAGGAACATGATTAGGATGGGGAGAATGAGCATGATCCTCATTAAAGAAGTCACCCAAATTAGGCTCCATCTCCTTGGTAATTAAACCTTGGGAGGCCTTAATTCTAATGTTTCGTCTAACAAGGATAGTGTAGGTAGAACTAATAGTGGTTAAACTCATGCACTAGAGGAAAAATTTGAATTTTGAATTTTGGAACAAATCTTACAAAATTGATTAATGAAAATTTTAAGAAAATACTAATTAAACAATTTGAACTTTGTTGGAAGAAGAGGATGACACAATTTTCAAAAATGAAAGGAAATTGGAATTTTAAAATTAGGGCCAAGAGAATACCACTTAATTTTAAAATCAGAATTTTTAAAATCAGGGCAGACTATAAGTAACCTCTTAATTTTAAAAAATTTCTTGAAATTTGCAATGTTGAATTTTGGAGGTTTTTTTGATTTGAGAGGGATCAAAAATCGACAAAATCAGCCAATCTTCTGGGTTTAGGCTATTAAATACAGTCATAACAGTCTCCCATAATTTTGGGAAAAAAACTGAGGACTGTGGCGGGAATGAACATGGTCTGACCAACTTTTTTCAAAATTTTCAGGGATGAATATTATGATGATTTCAAAGCTAACTGCAAAAAATTGATGAATTTTATGATTTCTAGATGGGTGAAATTAAGATTCAAATGTAAAAATAGGACCCTAATAAGGTTTTGAAGAAAAAGAGGAATTGAATTGCAAATTTGAAAAATTCAAACCTAATGGATAGGGACGCCTTGGAAAATGTTTAAAAATATGAATTTGAATGAAAATTGATTGAAATTTGCACAAAATCCAATTAAATTTGAAAATGAGGGTTTTATGACCTAAAAGTAGACCTTCTTCTCTTACTAAAACTACTCCCAAAGTACCTCTCTCTTCTAGCCACTGGCAAGCATTAACACTTTCTAGAATTCAAGCTCCTCCTCTTGTAACTATTTACCCTGTTTTCATCATGGCCCAACCATGGCGTGCTGCAGTCGGGCCTCTTGCTCTCGATGCTCATAATTCTCTTCCGAAAGGGGCTAGGGATGTTTTACCTAAGTTAAATGGAGATGGGAAAATCTCAGTTGAAGAACATTTGAACTCCTTTAATGTAGCTACTAGGATACTGGCAGTGCAGCATGAAGATGTGGCTGTTAGGATTTTTGCTCAAACTCTTACCGAGGGAGCAGCAGATTAGTTCAGTCATCTACAGGAAGGATCTATAACTGATTGGCAAACAATGAAAATTGCTTTTGAGAAACGGTTCAAGAGTGTTGATGATGAGCACTCACTTTTGGCTCAACTCACACAAATGAAGAAGGAGATTCATGAGCCAATGAGAGATTATGTGGCTAGGTATAATAAAATTATTCATAAAATTCCCCAGGCTAAAAGACCAACTGTTGATAACCAACAATGTTTCTTTATCAACTCTATGCCTCTTGATGTTGGTTTCCATCTCAGAAGGAATAGGCCAGCTGATCTTGATACTACACAAAACCAAGCTATAGAGCTTGAAGATGATTTAATAACAACAAGGAAGTGGAGAAAAGACGTGCAAATTCCTCAAGGTCAATCTCAAGCTTCTACTTCTTTGACCGATCCAGTTGTCCAAAGATTAGTCAACAATATGATCGCCTTGAAAAGGCAAATTTCGAAAACTGGAGGTTCTTACTCACAACCATATCAAGATATAAGTAGAAAACAACCAAACCAGTATAATTATGGGTGAACTTTGCAACTTCCCGCTACCCCACAAATATTGCAAATAGAGGCTCCTCTTGATAAAGGTGCTATGTGCTCTTTTTACCTTACCTTAGATCATGATGGGAATTCTTGTCCTGATATGATAAAGCATGTCCAAATGGGAAGCACAAAGGATGAACTCGAGGAATTCATTGGAGCAGAGAGGATTCAAGAAGTACCTGGCGACTCTGGATCATTTTACCTTGAATATGAATCAGATTCAGAAAGTGGTGGTAATATTTTGGTAACTCTTGAAGACCCTGCATGTGCAATTCTTACAAGGAATCAACGAACCTCCCAACCTGCTCCTTTTGCGAACTCTACTGGAACTAATTTCAAGGGTAAGGGTCCAGCAAGTAATGATTCTTCCTTTCATGCAAAGACTCCTGAAGTTAAGATTTTACAAAGGAATATTGAAAGTAAAAATAATTCTTCTCCTTCTCCCTCCTTTGACATAATTGAATTTTGCAAAGCTTCAACTGTTCAACTTTCCATTGCCGACTATTTGAAACTGAACCGAGGGAATCAGACAAGTTGGTAAAATATGTAAAAGGATATCCTACCTCAGAGTCCACAGTGCATAAGTGTGTGGTTGATAATGATTTGTTTGCTGCTGAAAAACCTACATCTGCTTCTTGCTCTCCCACTGATTTGATTAATCCATGTGCCTTTCACAATGCTGAAGATAAGCTTGACACTGAAGTTCTGAAGCCCGAACCTTTTTATATCTCCCTCCTCCTGAACGGTCAAAAACTTAGCAATTGTATTATAGATTTAGGGGCGACAGATAACATAATGCCATCATCTGTTGCTAGAGCTTTAGGTTTAACACTTACGAAGACATTTGGGAGATGTTACTCGATGGATTGGAAGCAGGTCCCTCTCATTGGGCAGGTAAAGGATGCTCAAGCAGTGCTTGCAGCATGTCCTAATAAAAGGGTAAGACTGACAATTTTTGTTGCTGACATTCCTGCAAGTTATGGGATGCTTTTAAGTAGGACTTTCTATAGAGATCTTGGAGGTGAAATCAAGATGGACTGGTCAGAAGCTATCATTCCACTAGGAAAGCAAAAGATCAAACTTGAACCTAAACTGAAAAATAAATATACAGTCTTTCCTTCTGATAATCCCAAAGCCCAGATTTTGTTCCAAGAATGTGAATTTGGAAATTATCTCATTCTTGCACCTGATAAAAAAGAATTAGAAGAAGGAGTTGATGAACAAGACAAATTGTGGCAAATGGAATTCGATGGAAGTTGTGCCAACTCTGGTTCAGGAGCAGGGCTAGTTCTGCTTTCGCCTAACGGTAATGTTTTTCCTTTTTCCTTTAAATTAGATTTCAAGAATACAAATAACACTGCAGAATATGAGGCATTACTTTTATGGTTGAATTAATCCTTGTATTTGCTACCCTTTATGTTGTATAGGTTCGGATTGTCTGCAATTTTCACCATGATGAACTTGAGCCCCTCTTTTTTGTTTGAAGCAAATTCAAAGAAGCGGTAACCATTTCTTTCAGACTTTCAGGAATTGATTGTAAACTTATAGTGCTTTCATATGGAACAATGAGCATTTTTCCTTGCAAAATTTTTATCTCTCTCAATGAAAGGAGAATGTGAGTTCTATTTAAAGTTTCTTTGTTGGTTTAATGTTGAATATAGTTATAAAAGTTAAGTCATGTCTTTTTTGTATTGATATAAATTTTGAGGATGTGAGTAGTCTTAATATCAATACTTTTTTTAAGCATATTTCTTTGTTGTAACTATGTTAATATTTATACATTCAATTATAACATTTAGCAAAATGTTATAATTATATAAATTACTATCGACATAACCATTGCACCCCATTTAGGTGCAAGTGCTAGTTAAGTTTAAATAACATTTCACAATTCTAATTACTATCACTTAATCATGCAAAACAATAACTATTCATGTGTATTGTGTCTGCATTACAAAATTCTATAATTGGTGAATCATGCTTCATAGTTAACAACAACCGTTTTATTTTAATAAATAACTATTAAAGGCTTACTTGACAGCTAATATAGTATATCATCACTTATTAAATGTGAATGGAAACTTTTTGATATACATCAATCAAGATGCGTGAATAAAGGTAAAATTTCACATGTGTACCATGAGACTTTGCTAGATTCAATAGCAACTTTTTCGACGAGAGGAAAGCTTGGTTTGAGGCACAAGGAATGTCTATTGGAAAGCTTGGTTTTAGGCATGAATAATGTTTCATCAATCTGGAAAACTTTCCACCATGACAAAAATGGCAACCATTCGAAAAAAAGTTTTGAGTGTGAAAATTGTTAGGGAAAAGTTTTTGGCATGAGACATCATGCGATTCTAGTGGGAATTTCTACCATATATAAATCTAGGTTATATATTCTTGTGAGTTCACAACCTTGAACACTTTACTCATCTAACTTGTTTCAAGTTAGATGAGGCAATGTGCATAATTTTGACAACTTTCACATTGTTTATAGGAGTTAACATTCTTTATCTTAAACTCCTAAGAAATGTGGGGCAAGTTTAATTTGGAGTTCACATTCTTTATCTTAAACTCCTAAAAAATGTGGGACGAGTTTAATTCACCATTTTGTATAATTAATAAATCCACCCTCACCTTCCACAACCCGATTTTGAAGCCTGGACCCTTGCCCGTAACTCCTCGAGAGTGTACCATCCTATTATGGAAAAAATGGGCTTCCATAGACCATATTGGTACACTTGGAGCAATTGTCGTGAAGGTTTTTTGTGAAAGATGGATCATTTGGACATGTTTTATATATCTCTTAATTTGCATATTATGCCTTTTCCTTCAGGTTGCCTAATTCAACTCGATTTAGTTGCTGCCTGGAAGATTGAACCTAAACCTCAGAATGATAGATGGATCAATGGGTGGGAAAGAACTATTTATGGTTGTATCCTCTTTCTTTGTGACTATGGGAGGGAGAGTTGTAGCTAAGTGTAAAAGATTAGAAAAAACTCTTAAAGGCCATATTATTCAAGGAAGAAAAGCCCTTGACAACCCACTATATATTTCTCTACAACAAACAGTTACATGTATTTAAGATCAACTTCTTAATTTGGTTGCCTACAAGGGTAAAGGAGCTCAATTGAGAGCCCATTTACAATGGTAGAAAGAAGGGGATAAGGGCACCAAGTTCTTCTTCCAATTCCTACAATATAAACATAAAAAAAGAATAAATTTCAACCATTAATGATGTTGATGGCTTTTGGCATACCATCTGGTAATTGGTAATGAAAACCTTCTATGATCATTATAGACAACTCTTTATTGATGATTCAATCAATGACCCCTTAATTCTTATCTTGGAGGACAACTTAGCTAATTGTATCCCATGCAGAATTCAACATGATTACAACAGATTTCTTGACCACTATCATTCCTTGGATGAGATTGAGGATGCTATGTACAATTTGGCTTTGGAGAAAAGCCCTAGGTTGGATGACCTACCTATCAATTTTTACTACAAGCTTTGGCCCCATATTAGGGATGACTTCTATGCTGTTAATCTTGAGGGCATTGAAATGGGGTCGCTAGGTGCTATTATTAATTAGGGTCTCATTAAACGTATCCCTAAAGGGAAGCATGAAGATATTGTGAATGGATGGTGCCCCATAACCTTACTAAACATGTCTTACAAGATTAAGAAAAAGCATTAGCCAAAAGAATCAAATCCATTGCCCAAGAGATTGTCTGACCAAAACAAATTGGCTTCCTAGGATCATTTTGAACAATTTAGTGCTAGCATGGGAGTTATCAGAATGGGCACAACATATAGCTCAAGATGCTTTGATTCTCAAATTAGACTTTGATTAGTTTTATGATCGAATAAGGTGGCCACTCACCCTTAAAATGCTTCAATGGTTGGGATTTGGACCCACTTTTTGTGCCCGTGTTTGAATCTTGTTCATGGATGTTAACACTAGATTGGCCATTAATGGAACTCTTTCTCTAAAATTCCCTCTCCAAAATTCTATCTGTCAAGGTTGCCCTTTAGTGTTATGTTCTCACAACTAGTGCTCTTGGTTACCTCTTGCATCATGCCCACTCAAATAGTATCATCCATGGCATTTCTCTTCCAGGAAACACAACTGCCCTCAACTCACACTTTGTAGATGATAGCATGATTTTCATTCAAAATTCTATTGATGATGTTAATAATCTATTGGATGTCCTAGATCTCCTTTGTATGATTGCGAGCTCCAAACTTGCTATGCACAAAACTAAACACAACCCAACCCGCATCCACCTTGGATAAACTAAACGAGTTACAAGAAATTAAACATGGAACTATTACTATATACCTCAACATCCCTTTTGGAATTGGAGTGTCATTGAAAGACATGCGGAGACGGTTCTTAAACAAGTTCAAATCCAAATTGTCACATCTTGGACAAATCATTTTCTATTTATTGTTGGATGCTCGTACAAGTGGCCAATAGAACTCTTTTGGCCAACCATGTTTATATTTCTTCTTATTGGCTGCCCTCAAAAGCTTGTTACAACTAGATCACACAACTCATCTGTGGTTTTATTTGGTCCAAATGGGGGGATAAAAAAAGGTATGCCCACTTCATGGTCTCATTGCTTTCTCCCAAAAGACAAGGATGGATTAGGCATCATTGATCCTTACACACAAGGAGTTTGTCTTTCAACCAAATGGATTGGAAGAGCTTTGGAAGGAAACACACCTTGGAAACTTTTAGTTCGGTATTGTATTCAGATGGCTACAACTGGCAAGCTTGGAACTCTGTTCAATGGAGTGATAAGATCCTTGTAGCCACATACTTTAAACTCCATGGATCAGCCCCTCTCATTTGCATATGGAAAACTTGGCAAGTTGTTTCCTGCAAGCTATCAAAGTTTGATCAATCTTTCACCAATGATCTTAGCTATGCAACCTCTTCAATTTGGTGGAATCATCTAATCCAAGATAATAATAGCCCACTTGTTATGATTCCAAGGTTTAAAGCTAAAAGTCTATTCAAGAAATGCATTAAAAAATTTAGAGATCTATGGGATTCTGCTTGTTGTTCGTGAAAATCATGGCAAGACTCATAGTGTGCTTCAATTTAGATTATAGACATAAGGATGCGGTGATGAAAATTATAAAAAAAATGTCTCCTAGCCTAGTTACTCTTATGTCTTCAAATTGTCATTCTTCCTTTCTCAAATATTAGAGGTGGCCAAATGGATGCCACTTTAGATCCTTTCCTCTCAGAGTCCTCTATAAGCAACTTGTGCCTGGCATGCCCTTATCTTGTTGACTTAATTCTTTTTGGAGATGTAATTTCAAGCCAACTAGCTAGAACCATTTCAACCTCCAAATTTAGAAATCAAAAGTTGACTCCCAATCTCAACTTACTGCTTGGAAGCTTCTTCATGAGAAACTCCCTATTGGACCCCGCCTTAAATTCTTCAACCTGTCCCCCAACTTGCCCCTTTTGTCGTGCTTTTGAATCCTTTAAACATTGCTTTTGGTTTTGCTCTCATGTCAAGTTGCCATGGAATGAGCCTTTAGCTTCCCTAGCTACTCTTTTCCACTTTCCTTGGTCTTGGAAAGTTGCTCTTCTTTGATCTTTAGGTGCTCACAATACGAAATCCAGCTTATGTTGTCTCACCATAATAAAATACATTTGGAAATCTAGATGTGCAACTGCTCTTTCACACATTATTTCTCCCCTGAAGATTGAAGTTTAGACCATTTGTTGCAACCACTTAACACAAGTGACAGTCATAGTTACCTCCTCCAAATATCAAGTCAACAATGATGCTATCAGGGTGTAGGTGGAGGATCTTCTTACTCAACTCAAGCAAAAAGTTTCACTTTCAGGCAGAGATTTCAGAATGTGTGCTACTAGGACCGTTCAATGTTGATGGAAGGTGTTTGATTCTAACTACTATCTTCAGTTGTGCTTCCTCTTCTGCCAGGTTGAGTATTTCCATCTCAACTTGTGAGATTGTGGAGATTCCACAACTAGTCTTTTTATGTTGTTTTGTCTTTGTAAGCTACTAAAGCATTGGCATAAACTCTTGATTTCAGTTTTCAACTTTGTGATGGATGATCTTAACTCCTATCATAAAAGTGTTGAATCTGATGTTATTATTTTTTCAACTACTTTGTAATATATCTTTGATTCTTATTCCAATAAAAAATAAATCTTAAATTAACAATATTATTTCATGATACATTTCCTTCTATTGAAGATTTCTTGGAAAAGAGAAACAAGTAAAAAAATTAAATTATATTTGTTATTCTTGGATTTACCAAATCATAGCATGTGACTTTTGATGCATTAACAATTTTGATGCATTAAATTACCATACTTTTGTGGGTCTCACTTTTCAAAAGTGCTAATATTTTATCCTCCATGGATGGGTTGATTAATTTTCTATTATATATTTACTCACCATTTCTCAACCGAAGATAAAGAGGGTAAACTAAAATTTGAGAGATATCCCAACCAAAAGAAGGTCAGCACTTGTTTCAAAGAAAATGGCATGGTGTATCCAAAGAATGGATTCCAACCTAGAAGCAAAGTACTTTTTTTTTAATATATTTATTTGGTTTGTTACGGTGTCAAGATATCCCAACCAAAAAAAGGTCAGCACTTGTTTCAAAGAAAATGGCTTTGTGAATCCAAAGAATGGATTCCAACCTAGAAGCAAAGTGATTTTTTTTTTTAATATATTTATTTGGTTGTTATGGGCTATAATCATAAAAAAGGGAAGTGACTTCTTAGTTTTATTTGATGGATGTGTTTTTGTTAGCTTTCAATTGCATAGTTTAACCTCAAAGATACTATTGTATTTATGATGTTTTTAAATAATTTAAATAGTTATTAATCATTGTCTTTATTAACCAATCAATATTTAGTATTTTTCAAATTAAATAAATTTTTATTTTTACAAAAATTAACATGCAAATTTTTTAACAAAAATTATTTAAAAAATGATTTATTGATCACATGATTGACTAAAATATTTTGGTTAAACCCTGGAGGAAAAATACATTTTTATTTTTTATTTTAAAACCTATGTTGATGATTTAACACATTCACTAGCAAAGTCATGCACTTTTTCACATAGAACAATGCAAGATAAAGGAAGAAATATATAATATCTCATATACTAGGGATTTTATTGATAGCCATTAATGTCTCTTACTTGTACTGCTCTAATGTGCATTCAATGCATTTCAATCTTGAAAAAAGTTTTAAATAGTCTTTATAGGTAAAATTTGTTAGGTTTTGAATTTGTGATTTATTATTTTATATTATAATATTTTAAAATTTAATTTATGAGTAATTACTTAATTAAATATATAATTTTCAATATTTAAAATTTATAATACTAACGGGTAAGTTTTATTAGTTTTTTTTTTTAATTTACAGATAAATTAAACATTAATTTTAAAATTCAATTTATGAGTAACGAGTTTTAAATATACAATTTTCAACATTAAAAATTTATAATATTAACTCAAATTTTATTAATATATTGTACACTTAAGAGATTTATTTATTTATTCAATTATTCTTTTCAAATGACAAGAATTTTATTTTATTATTTTTTAATATTTACTTGTTCACCTTATGCAAATATCTACAATGTCACAATATATTTCAAATTATTTTATTACTAATAATAATACTAGATTTTTGGATGTAAGTAAAGTATTTTTGAATATTTACAATTAGTTCATCTTAAATTCTTCTTATGCAAATATTTACAATGTCACAACATATTTCAACTTATTTTTTTACTAATAATAATTATATATTTTTGCATGAATACCATACCAAATGTTCAATTGATTTCTACTTCAAACTAATAACACCATCAGTAGGAACTTGACCCATTGTGTCTCTTGTTTTAAAAAAATTTAAAGCTCATTTTAAATCACCATGTTTAGTAGTGTATTCAATAGTAGGATAGCTTGGTATTGTTTTTATGTTTATGGAAATGATGGAAAGTTTCAAAATTGGAGCGATGTGGTTCTTCAATTTAAAAGTGAGAGAAATATAGAATGGTTATAGATTAAAATATTTTGGAATGGCATCGTGTAGGGGCTTCAATTTAACTTCAACAATTTCTATTTCATTATAGATAATGAATTTCATAGATCATTATATCTAGATGCCTGATGTATAATGATGAATAGAAATTCATGAATTATCATATCTAGATGCATTATGTATAATGATAAATAGAATCCATTGCTCATAGATAATGAAATTCATAAATTATTGCAAATATGTTCACAAAAACATCTTAATTATGAAATTATTTTTTATGAAGAAATGATTTCTCAAATGCTTCAAAATTTTAATTTATAATAATTTTAAAACATTTTAAATCCATTCCTCATGAATAAGAAAAAACACAAATTATTGCAAATATGATTATGTGATGATTTCTCAAATGCTTCAAGTTTTAATTTAAAATAATTTTAAAACATTTTGTAAAGTTATAAATTGAAAGTCCCAAGTTTGGGCTACGTAGAAGTTTGCTTGGATTAGCTTAAATTTTTTCTATAATGTTAAGGTTCATACTAAATCTTTCACCGAGGAGTTATCCATGGTTTTCTATTTTAAAAAAATTTCGAACATTCCACAGCCGCCATTTGTGTCTAAAGATGACAATGCACCCATAAAGAATTCCTTTATTTAATAATTATTATTATTATTATATTCAATGTCTCCAACCATAACTTATGAAAAGATGAGCATAAGTCAAGTCAAACAAAGATGATGCACGAATAAACAAACTTCCATGTGTAGATAAAATCACAATTTTTTATATTTAAAATCATTTAACCAAACCAAAGGATCGTGGTGGGGCTTAGCATAAATTAAAGTAATTTTGATTTCCCCACAAGGGCTAGACATCATTGACTTTACAAATTTAAAAGGCAAATGTTTTATTCTTATGGGAAAGTAAAATCAAAGGAGATATCAAAATCAATAAGTGAAAGCACTCCCAAGTGAACGAACGATGCCCGTGAAATGATTTTACACAAGTTTAATATATGACATTATATAGTGAAACCTATGTGAGGGGTCACATATAAAAAATTTGAGTAGGAAAATAGAGTAAGATATTAAAAGCTCTTCTTTGTCTTAAGAATATAAAATCATTAGGAAAGTTCATAAAGAAGAGAAGGAATGAGAAAAAAGGAAAGGATAGGAGAAGAGCATTAATAGTCGTTATAGTTCTAATAAGCGATCACTCCTTGCATATCTAACTCCCTAATTACTAATTTTAAAGAAATCCAAAAAATGATAACTAGAATTCTATTAATAAATTTCACATGTATCAATAGTCGACCACTTTTTATTTGTGGACCATAATTGGCCCATTTGTGTACCTTTATTGGTACCCATAGTGCACAATTATTGGGGCATTTGTGCACAAGTATTGAAAATTTTAACTGCATTATTATTGGGGCATCTTCAAGTAGGTATCAGGCGACACTTTGAAATCTGTACTTTTTGACCCTTGCGTGCATAACATATCACATAGCATGTGTCGTTACCACCTAGAAGCCTAAACAATAGCTATAAGCAGTTAAGTCGTATACGGAGACAACAAAAACAAAGTTCAAAATCCAATGTACCATTGAGGATCTGTAGGTGCACGAGAAGCTAGCTATAATGGCTATTGGTATGTTTCCCCTAGTGATAATTGCAAGAAAAAGAGAACACAATATCCTAGTATGTAAAGATGGGTTTACGTATAATGGAGACATATGTGACTATTTCAACGTTTTATTTCTCTATTTTCATCATAGTAACATCAAGGAGCAATTTATTGGTTGCTAGTGAGCATTTATCTCTTTTTATGTTCTCTTCCACTCTTATTATTTCATTTTATTTCCTTCTCTTCTTAAGGCATTCGATATATTGTAGGTTTGGTCACTTGACTAGGGGACTTAGAATTCACTAGCAAAACTTTACCAATTTTGTATAAAAATATGCATATTTAAGTGTTTGAGAGGAGATTTTTTTATTTTTTAGATCTATGTAAGATGTGTGATTATGTACATTCTACCTTTTATATTTTTTCACCACTATCTTCAATGTAATGAATAAAGTGTCTAGTTCATTATGTGTATCTAGAAATATTGTCTATAAGATTATCTTTGTTGAGAATCAAGGAGAAGAAAACTTGCAATAACTACTTCTTTACATGATTACAAATCTTAAATAAGATAGCCATATTTGAATTATGACAGTGATTGCAACATTCAACAATAATATAAAATCAACATACTAAATGAGACACCAAATTTATGTGGGGAAACTCTTTCAGGAAAAAATTCTACCAAAGAAAGAGGGCAATCATATTATTACTCTTCAAAAGAGAGAATGTTACAAACAATACAACTCACTAAACTTCTCCAACTAAACTTGGAATCACCTCAAAACATGCAAATAACTCATGATGAAACTACTTCCCTATGATTCCAATTTATAGCAAATTGAGAGAGAGAAAACCATTGTTGTTTCCCAAAACAAGAGGCAAGACACCACTTATAACAACCCACACACAGGAAAGTGAATAGTTAAGAGGCATGGCAAAATATTAATTTCCTTCAAGTGACCCCAACATGGGCACCTAACTCATAGCCACTCAAACCTTTAGCCTTTCAAATGTTCTGTAATTCCCAGATGACTCTGTGTATCTCCCTATGGACAACATTTCTCCTTCCAATCCTAGGTGCCCAAAGCATGACCCTTAATATCACAATATTGACACCTAAAGGAGGGTAATTTATCCATTTTGTCTTATCCTTATCACCATTACATGTTCCCCTCTTGAAAATGCAATTACAAATAGCCATAAAGTACAAATATTAGATATTTTTCTCTCATGTCCTAGGGAACACATTCCAAGGAACATGGAGACATATGAATCACATAGGATTTGTAACATTTTTTATTAAGGATCAAATAGGTTTTTAGGGGACCCAAATCACCTTACAACAAGTTTTGAAGGGACCTGAAACCCTTGGATTTTGGATGGATCTGGAATCCAAAGAAGAACACTGCCAAAAGATACAACATAGACTACCAACAACCCAACCTCAACCTAACATCAAAGAAAAATTATTGAAGAATCAATTGAACAAGGAGGCTGAAACCATCCACTAGAAGACTCAAACAACACCATAAGATATCAATACAATAAAATCCAAGGGTTTTGTCAAGGCTCCCTTAAACTGCACCAAGTACTAAGGGTTTTTCTAGGCACCCATAACTTGAGCATTGGGTTTTAGCAAGAATCCCAAAACTATAACAACCAAAGTCTTGAAAAGAAGCATGAAGGAACAATCTAGAGCCAAAGTGTTTTGAAAGGCTCCCCAAACCTTCATATTGGGTTTTGACTTGGCTCCCAAAACCAACAAGTTGAAACCAGCAAAGACAATCCATCTGAAAGTCATCTCCCTTCCAGCACAACTCTCCACCTCAATAGGAAAAGGACCCACCTCAATAGGAACTGAAGAGAAATGGACCACCACCTAAACAAGCCAAACACCATTCAACCCCACCTGATCCAGAGATAAGAGATCAAAACAACACTAGTTTGTTGGAATATTGGGTTTTAGAAAGGCTCCTGGAACCTTAAGAAACAAGGCAATAAAAGCCCCCAAAAGAGTCCATCCAACTTCACCTAACCCACCACTCTTCACCTCAATAGAACTGGCAGAGAAGGAGAAAAGAGGGAAGGAGAAATAACCGCTAACCAAGCCCATCGGCAAGCTCTCAAACATAAACATGAAAAATAAGATGAGAGCCAGAGCAGCAACAAAACCCCACATGAACAAAAAATGGAAACAAAGAAGCACAAGGTCCATAGAACAAGCAGAAGACAAACCCTCTACACCATGACCCACTCCACTAAATGAGATCCACCACAAACAACATACATCATGGAAAGAACATAAACCACCAAACGCAAGGAGAAGCTGGATCCAAAAGTTGTACCACACCCACGCACCAAAGAAATAGAGTCTCTGGGGAAGAGAACTGCCCAGATGCCACAAACCCATCGTGGGGAACACTCCACGCAAGAGCATCCTTTAGAAATCGAACCAAAGGGAAACAAAGCACAAGGTGGACCATACATCCCGCTAGTTGCCTTGCCAATCACCAAGATTGCATAATAAAGATTGCATCCACCACCACGAGGAACCCCAACAAACATCACAAGCAATCAAAGAAAGGCACAAAGTTGTGCCAAAGAGAACCTGACAGATCCAAGGATCACCCTCTCCATCTCCATCGCTATCCTTTGAATCATTTGTGCCCTCCCTCAAAACCCTAGCACCTCCCATGTTGTCACTCCCACTTGACATCGTACCCCAGCATCTAAAAAGTTAATAAGAAGAATTTTCTACAATTAACATTTAGGTATTGTTATGTTGCAAAAATAACTTTTACATAGGATTTGCAACGTTAATGACACCTTATCCTAACAATATTTTCCTTGTTGCTCACATTTGTAGATATTACTTATGTGTCTAGGATTTATTAATCCCTTTGGGTAGCTTCTTGCCTTCTACAAATCATTAATTTGAGTTAGTGTTCTCCCTAGCATAGGGAGAGGTGAGGTGTGATTATATAGAAAAATATGAGCAAATAAAACCAAGAGGAATAATAACTCCCAATAGCCCACAATAGGTGGGAGTTGTACCTACTTGGTAAATGTCAAATACATGGTTATGCCAACTCAAGAAAAGACAAACAAATGGTTATGGGGAGGTGGCTACTAAATCCAAAAGAGGGTGTGGCATTCAACTACCCAAATATGGGTGTGAATGACACATGTGATTGTAAGATTATTCCATGTGTCCTCATACTAACCATTATAATACAGCCTAAGCAAGCTTAATAATATGTGTAGGAAAAATAAATATTCCCTAACATAAGGGAAAATAAAACTTTATAGTAATAGCCATTGGTCTTATTTTGATATTATATATCTCTATCTTATATTTATACTATTCTAATAGAAATATCAAGAAAATATTAGCTCATTGGAGCATGTGGCCTCCACTTATTGTAAGATCTTGAGTATCTATCTCTACAAATCATGTTAACCTAATATTTATATGTTTATCTCAACATCCCAAAAGGAAATTTACCATTTGTATTTTGGAAATCTAATAACCCATTATTACAATAACAATGAAATTATATTCCTAAATTAGCACTAAACTCATTTCATTTCTACAAGATGAATTAGTGTATCCTTTAGATCACATTCATAATTCTCCATGTTTGTGCAACATTCACTATGTTGTGAAATAAATTATACAATGTAGTGTCATAAATTGTAAACCCTTACAATTTTACACTCCTTTTTGGGCCTTTGTCTTAGTGTGCTTCCTCGTAGCTCTTTCCAAGCCTGTTTCTGGTCCTTTTACTATCAAACTATTGTCAAATGCTAATATGGTGAATAGATCTTGTGCTTTGAGTTTCTACATGCCACATCTCACTTTGTTCCATCCCTATCTAGGCGGATTATGGTGTTAGGCACCATAGTCCTCGAAGATTAGGCCCAAATTTGAACTTGTTGATGTGTTCGTTCTCACCAGTTATTTTTTAATCCTAATATTTGAATAAGACCATTGGAGGTTGACCTAATTTATGAAATACCTTGGGAACCTATACAAAGAGTGCACCTTTACTAATTCATTTTTATATACTACACATTCTAATCACTTCCTAGAGCAATTATTATGAGCAAATTTCTCTAGATCTGAACATTATCGAGTACCACATTACAACAATCTTCATGTAAGAGGGCTTTTATGATTGATCTTGTCTTGTTGTGTCATGTTATTGCATCAACCCTTGGGGGTCTTATCTAAAGAGCATTGCATCATCATCAAGCTTGAGGTCTAATCTTGTCAATTCAGAATTTTACTTCAGATTTAGCCTCTACCTCGCAATAATAATTTTTTGGGAGAGTTTGAATGTAGATCTTGTATTTTCTTGAAGTATTGAGTATGGTCTTCTCTTGCATTTTTGTATGACCTTAAGAAATAGAAAGGTGTGATAAAAAGATTACATTTTGGGGGGTTCCTCTTTTGTCTCTGTACTGTAGGTACATTTTGGGAGCTTGTTGCATCAGATATGAGCTAAGTGCCCGAAAAAGTTATATCTACTTTTTGTTTCATCTCAGTTGGACATTGAAGGCCAAATCTACAAGGGTTTGAAGTTTGAAGGTGGTGGCCAAATCCAAGAGGTAGCTACCACTTCCAAGATTTTCGACCAAAAGGGACCTTGTCGTTGTGCTCTAGAGATTGAAAAGATGAATTTTGACTATGAGTTTATTTATTTTCAACAAAATTGATTTTAAGACTTAAAAAATTTAACAGATTAAACGACCTAACCTGCCAATTGTATACCATTTTAAAACAAATCCTACAAATCTTTTATCTAAAAATTAAAAATCTCAATTAACTTCACAATTCTTATTATTTACAAAAAATTATCTTAAAAAACCAAAAACAATTTTTTTTATTATTAAAATAAGGTGCCTGCGCAGACCTGCACAATGAATACCGTAGCGTATGCTGCAGGTTCCCCTTGAGCCCTGCTTTCCTTTAATGAGGTCGCACGATTCTTTAACAATTTTGTAAGCTTTCGTTTTAAAAAATAAATAAAACCCCTACATGGGATGTGGTGGAGATAACGGTTAACTTTTTAATATTTAAAAAACCAAAACTTTTATTAATCGTGTTAAAAACATCAATAAAGTTGTTTTAATAAAGTTTTATTTAAGTTTATTAATATTTAAAATAAATTAAATAAACTTTTTCATTAAAGGTTGATTTTAAATAATTTCAATTAAAAATTTGTTGATTAATATTTTAATAAAAAATTAAAAAATTATAGATTTTAGTAAAAAAAATTTAAAAAAATAAAAATTCACATTAATAAGTAAATTTTGAAAAAATAATTTGTTTACAAGTTAAACTTTGCATCATCTGTCAATTTTTCTAAGTGGCAGCGGACATGGGAATGGATTTTTGACTTGCACATCAAAAGTGAATTTAAGTTCTAGTTCAAGTGTGAAGGAGTAGCATTTGATGCAATCAATGCATGTATGATCAGCAATTCATCTAGGTCCTTTACAACCATTGATCTTAGTTATATAAGAGGGGGGGGATGCATTCACGAAATACCATTCAATCCAAACCCAAAAGCCCTTGTCAACATTGTTTTATGTTGTGTTCAAACAATCGCATTCAAGTATGTAAGTTCTTGGATTTGCTAGAGATTAGAGGATGAAAACCCTTTCGGTTTCAAGAATCAAAGGACAAAACCCCTTTGGCTCTATATGAAAATCATATCTAGAGGTTGTGAGCTTGCTTCATGATAGTGTAGGTTCTAACTATAATAAGTTTATTTGATTTTGTAGTTATAGTGGTCTTCAATATAAAAAATTTAATTTTTTGTTGTTGTGTATGCTACTGTTTATGATTACTAGGGGAGAGGACCCAGTAGTTGAGAATCCTAACTTCACACTTCTCAAAATCCTACGTGGAAATTTCAAATCACTCCCAATTTTCTATAGTAGCTTACTTGGCAAGTCCCCTACGTATAACTAAGGTTTTAGGGCCACATCAACATGTTTTTTGCCAAGGTGTCCAAAACAACCCTTAAAAAAAGGTGAGAACAATAGTCATGCATAAGGGGGTCCATACTTGTGCAGGTGATGTGGCATCACATGAATGGTTACTTTTTACAACTAAGTGTACATTTCATTCAATTATGGGTATTAAAGTCACAACTATTGGTGCAATGTTGTCAAAAAAAATGGACATTAAGTCAACAAGTATGGTATTAAATCAACAATTGAAATGCGCTCAACTACTCGGTCCTCTCCCCTATTGCAGCATGTTTTGTTGTATTCCAACTCTCATCAAAAAGAGGAAAGAATTTTGAAATATATTTATAAATTGTGAGCATTCTTGTTTATATGAGTTATCATTATTGTTGAAAATTTTATAAAGAAATATGATTTTGTAGGCTTGAGTTAAATTTGTTGGCAAAACTAAATTTTATTTGGCAAAATAATCCATTAGGATTATTACACTTTTTTTTTTCATTTTCATTCTCTTTGCTCTAGCTAACCATAAAATAGAAGCTTTTCTTATACATTGTTATGCTATTTTAGTGTGCACAACCTATGATGAAACAACACTTGCACAAGCCTTTTAGAACAAACTCTTGCATGGTCACCTCTAAGACTTTAAACACTCACTTTCATAACTTGTGCAACAACTAAAAGTGGTTCAGATGAACAACCAATTAATGGGTGCATAGAGTGCACAAATGGGACCAAACAAGGAAGAATGAATGAGATTGAATAAGAAAATAATGGATTCACTTTGTAGAAATGAATGAATTACAAATAGACTATCCATACATAAAACTTAGCATATGCCATGTTTCTCAACCCTTTGAGAAATGCTTATGATTCTCTACAATATAATTGCACAAAAAGCTTTATCCGAAATCTAAATTGATCTAAATTGAATGAACCAACTTAAAACATTCATAAAAAACCAATCCCCTTAAATGACCATGCATCCAAAATAAAATAAATCTAACCTATGCCAATGGAGGGCTTATACAATCCTTGCCATTAATGAGTATCTCGGAGGGCATCAATTATGCAATGAAATGATGTTAATTTTGCAAATACCATATATTATATTTGAATGAATGCTTCCTTGACATTCTAGAACTAACAAACCATAAAAAAATTTAAATGCTGCCATCTTACAAAAGTGCCTAGACATTGAATAATTATTCAAATATTGACATCCTAAGACTTTTCCAAGGCATGTGCATGAACTAGCTATGCAAGGCTGTGATCTTTATTTGGAGAAATGTGTATATTGCATGATTTACACAAGAGCTAGGGGAAGGCTAGCACCAACCTTTTCCCAAAAGAACTTGTGTGTGGGTCCTCCATACCAACAAGGTCTATGCAAGGAGAAAAACGTTAAACTTAAAAACATATTGTATGCAAAATAACCAAAACTACCCAAATAAAATAACAACATGCACACACAGGTTAATCTTTTTGCATAGGAATATCCAAATAAAATAAGTTGCATAGGAACTATTGAAACAAACAACCATATTTTTGGGTGACCAAAGATGCTCCTCGATCACATTCACATAGTCATGTTTGTATAGATTCAAACATCAGGGCAGATATGCATGATTTTATTAGTATCCTAAAGAGAAAACACTTCAACATAGTAAGTCAGTAACACTTATCTATTTTTAATAATAGTACATTTACAAATTATGACATTTCGATGAGCAAACCTTAGAAGGTTGATCCTAGTTAAGTCCTTGGCTAGAGCATTATAGACTTGATCCATAGTAATGTGAGGGCATCTTGTGAGAATATATGTGGACCTAATTTCTACTAATCAAATATATTCTTGCAACGAATATGTTGAGTTGGCAAATGATAGTTAGGATATGTTTACCAAAGTCGCAGGAATTCATATTTTAGTATTACACAAATGATTGGATGAGTATTACATTAATGTATTGATACTATAGTTATTTTGCTACTGCCATTTCATCATTTTGCAGAGGACATATTTATAATGCTACTATAGTTGGATCTATCGGGTTTCATATTATTATTATACGTCTTTCATGCTTGCTTGTCATGATTGAATGAATAAACAAGTTCATTGTTTATTGTATTTATTAGGTGCATATGATTAAAAAAATTTATTGAGCATATGTGATGTAAAATTGAAATTTGTTACTGTACTTATGATATATATTGAATTTCATACTAAGTTATGTGATGGTTTTTTCTAAAAATACTAGAACAAGTCTTTATAGTTTTCCATAACATTGATCAACTGCACCCATATGTTCTTGGCCTGGATACCCACATGCTCAGCACTCTAAGTCCTCATATATTCATTATATTACCTAGGGCTTATTGTGATAGTGAGATCACTCTCTCTTCAACATCATCTCCACATTGCTAAGAACAATTCACAGTTAGATAGCAAAAACATTCCAATAGTTGCTTCTCTTTCCCCTTCCTCTCTATCCTCATAGCTTGAGATTCACTTGTTTGAATCATAGGTCTATTGCACTTGTTTCTTGTTAGAGTTAGCTAAGAGGGCTGCTTGATTCTGAGGAGATGTTTCATTTTATGCTGGATTAGAATATAGATTGTATCGTTTTCATTCCATTTTACATGAAAAAAATGCACTATTAGTTGCTAATTTTCATTTTTCAGATCTTTAAAATGAATTAGCTTAAAAAAGTAGTCTCAATCGCTATATGTTTAATCAGGCAAGTCAACCTTGTCTCTATTTGTTATAGTGAACCCTCTTGATAGTGCGACAGTTTGTTGGATCTCTCCTCGTGACCTACACCATCAGCACAACCCATCAATGTTTTCCATCTATGATATTGAACTTGCTTTTAGAAACAAGGCTTTTTCAGTGATAGAAATGATATTCCCATAGTTCATGAAAATGATTGAGAATGCTCTGGCACAATTTGAATCATACTCTGCAATCCATATTTTTCCCTCATCTTGAAAATGGTTCATGGAGTGCAAATCCAAAAAATCGATACAAAAATGTCCACACAATTATTACCAGAAACCTTTTCAAAACCTTTTCTATTTACCTTGTATGATTTTTTCAAACTGTATACACTTTAGGTTTCTACTTTATTATCAAGCTTTACAGCAAATGGGACTTGGCATAGATAGGGTGATCAAAAGTATGGATCATCAGTCCCTCCAATTGAAAACCATTAAAACCCCACAAAGTTAAGCTTTGAGTCCCGGCTTACCCAAGGCACTAATTTGGCATATCAAAACCCCTAAAGGGAACAAAAACAAACATCTTGGGAATATCACCGTAATTGCACTCCCTGGAAACTATGACATCCATTTCAATATTAAACACTATTATATGATATCCTATTCAAAAACATCTCTCGAGTCAGTAGGAGTAAAATCCCAAAGAAAAGTGCCAGGAGTTCAAGAGTGGTGCAGTTTCCTCTGGTGGGCAAAGTTCTAATCATAGAAAGTAAGCAATTCTTCCATAATTCCCTGATAACAGCCATGATAGCACTTATAAGATCAGATTCGGCCCAAGTTTTTCTCATTTTAGTCACATGATTTCCCATCATGCCAATCTATGCCCATAAGAAAGTTTGAGAGTTGAACTTGTCGAGAAGACATACACAGTAAATTAGACATTTTGTAACTGATAACATAAATAAATAGGACAGTTATTCTAATACGTTTGTTTGGAATAATCAATGGCTAAGTAATGTATACAGGACAGTATTAATGGAGTTATCATTGGTGATTATCTTGACGCACACTATCATGCCTGACTCTATATGAGCATCCTATTTTGCTTTAGCTGATTTGCTATATCACAGGCTCTATTTCGTATGCTGTACTTATCTAGAACAGAGAAGTCAATTACATAAAGCATGCTGTAAAACCCATTGGACAACCATGTTTTCATATCCTAAGTGCCTAACTGCCTATCTAACAATTAATCTGAAAAATATACAATGTAAACCCCTGATCCATTCTACTAAAGAATTAGAAATTACAATGATCAAATGCTAATTTTTCTTCTCCCATACAATTTCTTCCCATTGCCAGGTATTTCTCCAATTTGTGTTGAGCATAACTTTGTCTTTGCAAATAAGTTTTTGCAAATAGGAAATAATTCTTTGAATCTCAATATTTTATATAAATACTATTTAGGCTTATTAACAAAATGGATATCCTAAAGTTTAAACAGCTTGTTCTTGTTGGTTTTGACTCTAGATGATTTGATGCTGCTTTTATCAATCTCTTAAAGGGGTTTTTTGGGTCCTTCTACGCAATTTGAACAGGCATGAGTTGCAGAACAGTCTTCAATACTATCTTGTAAAGAGTAATCTTCTGTGGACTGCACATTTAACTATCTCCTTTAAGAAGTAGTGAGAAATTAACTGAAAGCTTTCAGATATTCTTTTAATCTAAATAAAGAATAGAAGTTATTATTCTAACTAGATTATCATGTCATTCATGTTATTCTATGTATCAATCCAGAAATGGCAGCAAAGTTTTGTTTCCTGATATGATATGGAATAAAAAAATTAGAAGATTTGAAGATGGGAAATGGAAGAAAGCGAACATTTTGTTCAATTCCATCATGTAATACAAATTGATCCTCTTCATGAATTACCTGTTGACTACAACTTTGAGCTTGTAGTGTTAATATGATATTCTGATACTATGGCAGAAAATTGAAACCTAAAGTTTTGCAAATTTGAAACATACACTTTAGAGCTTGGATATCACCTTGCAGAAAGAGACATGGACAAAGTGGCAGCATTGCTTGATGTGGCCTCTGTTGTTGAAGGGGTTTGTAACTCTGATAAATATGCTGAAATTCTAGCTCGAGTTCTTGATAAAAATGGCAGGGAAAGTGGTGGATTTTCAACTTTTATGTGTCCTTCCAGCATCAGCATCACTTGACTCATTGAAGGTCTTTCACGTTCGTTCTCTTGAATGCACCAAAATGCAATTTTGATCACTCTTTCAGTTTGTTCACACTCACTGCCAACCAGGACCCCCAGTTTTGGATCAATCACCTCCATGATTTTTCCTTCTTCAATCATCTTAATTGCCCAGCAAGGAAAAAATTGCACTTCTTCAGGCATGGATAAGACTAAATTTTTCCTTCCACTGATGATTTCCAACAAAACCATTCCAAAACTGTATACATCACTCTTATCTGTTGCAGATGCGTGCAGCAACCACTCAGGGGCTAAATACCCAGGAGTACCTCTGATATGAGTAAAAGCACGACTTTGAGATCTATCCATTAACTTGGCTAATCCAAAGTCTGCAAGTTTAGCTCCAAAGTTCTCATCCAATAGAATGTTTTGAGGCTTCACATCCAAATGAAGGATTCTATCCCTTGATTTCTCATGCAAAAATGCCAATCCTTGAGCTGTATCATGAATTATCTTATATCTCCGTTTCCAATTTAGAACTGAAGAAGAATCATCGACAGGGCTTTGAAACAACCAACGATCAAGTGAAACATTACTCATGTACTCGTATACTAATAATCTGTGTGTGCCATCTGCACAGAAACCATAGAGCCTTACTAAATTTACATGGTTGATGCTTCCCAAGGTTGCAACTTCAGCGCGGAATTGCAAATGTCCCTGATCTGCATTGCCAAGTTTCTTCACTGCAACTTTTCTCCCGTTTGGAAGTTTTCCTTCGAATACAGCTCCAAAAGCCCCTGCTCCAAGCTGCCTACTGAACCCATCTGTAGCCTCTTCCATCTCTCTGTATGAAAATCTTGGGGGCAAACCTGGCAAATTCTCTAGAAATTGATCTTCCTCAGTCTTGGATTTCACTGATTTTTTTGTTTTGCGTCTCCATACAAGGAAACCCAAAACTGAAAAAATAATGATGATGATGCAAATTCCTGCTACAGCAGCGGCCAAAACTATTTTATTGCTCTTGTGTTTGTTATCAATTTCCTTGAGTGAACCAGGGCCAACCTTGATAAATGCCAGAATGCTCTGATCTGAGACACGCCTCAAGGATTTGACCTCTTGATAATGATAACAAGCCTGGGAATTATTCCAAAAGAAGGCAGCAGCACAAGAACAATTTGACAGGCACAATTGTTTGCATTGTTCAAGGCTAGATGAGCCTGGATTAATGTATCCATTTGCAAAATAATCAACTCCCTCAAGCTTCAAAAACTGGTTTGAAGCTCCACATACAGGATATTTTCTTGGAATGCATCCAGCGTTGGACTGAAATTGATTGAAGACAACTTCATCATAGCATTCACAATTTCCTTTGGAGCTGCAAATGCCAAGGGACCCACAAATATTAGGGAGCTTACAGACATCTTGAAAAAATACAGAGAACATATCCAAATCAGAAACTAATTTAGCATTCGACTGACTATAGGTCCTAACATTCCCATCTCCATCCAGTCTCAAGTACCGGAAAAAATCATTCCCAATGAGATCCCCGGTGACAATTTGTCTTGAGCTGGAACTCCGGCCTTGTGTTTCTTGCTTACACTCAGTACTCAGAGAGCCATCTTCTTGTTCCAGGCTAATACTCTCCCCTCTCGATCCATACTGTAACAGGGTGTTATTGCAGGCACTTCGCAACGCAAAGTTCGCAAAACTTGAGGACCCAACACCCAATGGATTGTATGTCCATACTCCATAAGGAAGAGGGGTTGGGAAGCTTCCGTACAGAACAACACCCCCTGGCTCCATCTTGAGCATGTAGGGTCCTGCTGATAGGTCATCAGAGGACTTATATGAGATCAGGGCTCTTCCTGGTCCTAGATATCCCCCTTGAATGATGGTATCGGTAGGATAATCAAAACTAGCCCACAAGGTCTTATTCTTAATGTTTTGCAACACCAGATTCCCAGAGTCTAGTAACTCTACGTGGTCTACTTGGCTCACATTGGCAGACCAGAGTACAGTCCCATTCAGATCTTGCAGATTTAAATCAGCGTGGGGTCCCAGCTTTAGACATGGTTTTCCATCAATGGGCATGTTCCTATTGGCTGCCCATATGATCGTCTCATTGTATTGGATATAGGCTATGACAAGGTATTGCATTTGGTTGCCGAGTCTGGAGAATTTCAGTGCAAACCTCCCATTTTGGCTCTGCAAAATGTTTTGTTGGGCATTCCCTAAACAACTAGCAGAATTTAGATAGATGATAGAAGAGATTTGGACTTGAGCATTAGCATTGAGATATTGAAATGCGATAGAGCAAACTATGACTGGCCCTAGCAGCCAGATAGGGAAATGACAGGCCATGCATTTACTGCTTAGCTTGTCCTACTGAATTATTGCCGAAAGAAAAAGCTATACATATCAACATAGGTCTTTAAATGTTAATCCATGACCAAAGAAAAGCTTGTAACTTGGCGATGATTTTGTAAACTCAGATGATTAACCTTTAAAAGATCTTTAAATGTTAATCCATGACCAAAGAAAGGAAGAATCTGTTTTAGATATATTTTTTGGTTGACTTAGATTTGGATATGCATTTGACAGACAATTTTAAGTGGAAGTAAGAGGAGCAAGTCCGTCAAACTCGGCGACTGTAAGTGGAAGGGCACTCACCTTGAAGAGCAAGTTGCGAATGAGTAAATCCAAATTTGACTTTCTATGCGAACCATGGAAAAATATTGATACTGAAATGAATGAAGTGTTCGAAGCTGGGTTTATTTGAATTCCAGCACTTGCATAAGGAGGGGTGCACTGGTTAAGTCGATAAAGAATTATGGGTCACTTAATATGTTAAAGGAATTATATTTTTATATGGTCTATATCATTTTGTAATATAGTTTTGAAATGGATAGAATGTTATTTTAAAATTTACATATTTGTTTAAATGTAAATGGGTAAAAGATTTTGCAATTGATAATTCTTTGTGCTTCTATTTTATGAGCCTATAAAAGGCTTTTTGTTTGTTTATTTATTTTGTATTTACAAAATAAAACAAGAATTTTGTGGACTCATAGCATAAATGTATGGGTGATCGTATGTAAAAGGTACAAATTGCAGATAATAGAGTATGTATTGAGGAGAAGACTTATAGATGAGATAAAATAATAAAGGTAACATTGGAAAATCACTTGATATAGTAATATGCAAATATCAAGTCACAACCTGTAAACCATTAAGTTATGAATATTGTTAGGTTTGAAGTAGATCTCATAAATTGTATAATATGAAGATGGTAAAAAAAAATGATTTGAAAACAATAAACTAGATCCAAGAAGACTTGACGCAGTCAAGAGAGATAGGGAGATCAAAGAGGTAGAACTTTTGACTTTATGTGGTGCTATTAGTAATGATGAAATGAAGAGATGTATTGATGTTGCTAATAGGACAGTTTTCAATAGTAAACCCCGACAAATAAGTCTAATGATGGGCAGAGTTAATGAGGTGATAAATGAGACCAGTGAGGGTTGGACAAAATTCTTCCAGAAGAATCCAGATTTTCTTACATCTCATGAAGAATTTGTTAAGGCAACAACTTCCACCATTCCAAATAAATCAAAAGGGAAAGGTATTTTGGGAAGTTCAACTCCAATTTTGACTAAACCGGCAATAACTATAGATATACAGACACAACTGACAGTAAAGGAAAGTGTACAATCTATACTGGCACAAACTATTTTTGAGCAAGGCAATGTACAGGATACTATGAATATTGTGGATAATACTCCACCGACAGTAATTGACACTGCACCAAGTGGCGAAGCCACCGGTGCTAAGGAAGATAAGGTAAAGGGAATTGAGTCTACACCGATAGTTCATATTGATTCCCTAGCAAAGGTTCTGGCAATTGACACTTCTCAAGTTGAGAAGAAACCAGTCACTGAAATGAGTCCAACTGAGTTAATGATGATGGCTACTCAGAAACTATTAAAGGAGGGATCTGTAGCTAAGGGAATAATAGATCACCCAGTTACAATGTTACATAAATTAATCCCTGATTGTCAGATTGAGAATGAAGCAAGCCCTTCTGGCAAGCTTAAAACACTAATAGAGCACATAGCTAACAATTTTCAATCATTGCAGCAGATATAAGACCGACAGGCATTAAAAAGATTTATTGTGGCTAAGAAAGCCAGCTTTGACCAGATCATTGAAACAGAGAAAAAGAAAATTGAAGCTAAACTCGTTCTTATTGAGAATTGCTTGAAACAATGTACAAATATCTACAGGGTCTGTTGTAACATAGAAATTCTTACAACAAATGTAGATAGGAAATTAAAGGAATTATATGATAACATAGCTAGCATTGCTAATTCTTTTGATAGATCAGCCTCATTGACAACATTTGTTGATGGACAAATTTTGTCCTTGGAGAACCAAATTTTTGCTTGTGAGAAGGAGAGAGATAAAATCATTCAGAGAGTAAGGAGTCTTAGAGGATTGGTGAGTCCCAGATTGGACTCACTAGGTCTACATAAAAAGGAGTGTATGGACATGATTGCTAAACCCACACCGACATAAGTCAAAGAGAAGGAAACACTGACACACTTACTAAGTGGACTAGCATCCATATCTGAAACTTTCAAAACCGACTGCTTAGATACATACCTACAGTTGTTGGATAAGACTTACTTGGAAATTTTGAAGTTAGTCAAGCTCCAGTGAAACAAACAGTATTTATTCATTCTTTTGTTCTAAATTATTTCAATTATTTGACCAGTCTTTGGCATTGATGCCAAAGGGGGAGTGTATATATGTGAAAAATATCAAAAAATATCAGATAAGAACATATGGGAAGGACATTGGAATATTAGAAGGAGTGTATTGCTCAGGGGGAGCATATTTCAGTTGAACCGGCAAGGAATCCATTTTTCACATGAGTGTTGCCATCAATGCCAAAGGGGGAGATTGTTGGCAATTGACACTCATTGGATTCATTTTGTTGTCATTGATGGCAACAAGATCAGATCAAAGTCATATACTGGCATTAGGAGGCATTTACCGACAGACACCGGCATTGGAGTATCCAGGGTTACACTGGCACCGACACCAGCATCAAGGAATATTTATTTAGAAAATTATTTTGTAATTATTGTCAAGGCCAACATTGGATATCTTTTGTAATGTATTATAAGCTGACATAAGGCATATTGTTTGTAATGGGTATATAGGTCAGTCTGCTAGGTCATTTGTAGAATGTGACATAGGAGAATATAGCATTATTGTATAATGCGAAGAATATGTATGTAGATCATTTGTATGTGAATGTTATATCATGCAATGATCTGTAGATAGTTTGGAAAGAATTTTTTGAGGAGAAGAGATACCGGTAGAAGTGTTCAGGGTTTATGAACCGGTACAGAGCAGAGCTAGAACCAGAACTCTATTTGGCATAGAAGATGCATTTTGTGAGTTCATTTTCATTGTTTTACTTCAGCAGAAGCTTGTAGTCAGTGAGACTCTTTAGTGATGAGCAGTGTGCTCTAGGCAGTGTGCCTTCCTGCATGTGCAGGCCCCCATTATATGTAATATCCTTTCATATGGCTAGTGAACTGATATTGTGGGTCACAAATCCCACCGTTGTTTTTCCTCTTTGAGGTTTTCCACATATAAATTATGTGTGTTATGGTGTTCATTTATGTGGATGGTTTATTTGCTTCAAGTTACATGTTTATTTGTTTACTGGTTTATATGTGTATGGTATAAAAGGGTAAAATTGTATCTTACTGGCAGAACACTAATTCACCCCCCCCCCCCCCCCCCCCCCCCCCTCTCTGTGTTCTTGGATCCCAGCAAGTAATATATATATACATATATGATAAAGCATACTTATTTTATCTTTTTTTTTTTAACTGAAAATAAGGAAAATAATTATTGAGAAAGATGATAATTGTAACACATATTTTTTTTCAGATTTAAACAAAATATCTATATCTAAATATTTTAATCCCCTAAATTTCCCAAAGAAATTATAATAAGCATGCAAATAAAAATTATCCTTTCCCCATTTTGAAAGAAAACATGAAGGTAAGAATTTTTTTGAAAGATTGGAAGAGAGGAACCTGGATCTGCATGATGAATGAAAACCTTATAGTTGAGTCGACTCTTGGTTCCCCAACCAACCTCCTTCATTCCTCTTCCTGTAACCTGGTAAAAAAATTCTTCTCCAAACCTCTAAAATCCTATCTCAATCTATGCAATATGCCTACAAAATTTATCCTACGACTAACATGATTTGAAAACGAATTTAAGAATTCAAGATTACTTTTTTTTAAAAAATGAACTGCCCTTTTTCAAAAACCTAGTGTTCATTATATAAGAAAAGAGAGTCATTTTCCACTACCAAAGAAATAAATGATTCACAGATTCTTTTTTCCCAAAATAATTCCATGCAAAAATGATTAATGTCATAGTGGGGGGTTACATGCATATTAAATTTAAATTTGAAATTCTCTTCTAGAACCTTCTCATTTCCTCCTACAACATGTGCTCAATTAGAATATTGAGAGACTAAATAATTTCCCAAATAATTTATGACCTCATGTGTGAGTCACCACTTATTAATTCCTCTTTTTAAAATAATTTCATCCTTATTAAAATTTTCATCTCTAACTAACATTACTAATAAGATTAATAATAATAATAATAATAATAATAATAATAATAATAATAATAATAATAATAATAATAATAATAATAATAATAATAATAATAACAACAACAACAACAATAAATAAAAATAAAAAGCAAGTCTAATCAAGATCAGAAAATAGGGTTATGACATCCTTCCCCCCTTAAATTGTGCATCGTCCCGATGCACTAAATATAACCTTTAAAAGAGTTTGTTGATTCATAATGTCTATAACAAAAGTAAAAACATATGTTGCATCTCATTTCCCATGTAGCATTCTCTTCAACATATTGTTACCGTTGCACTTTCATATTGATCAACCTCTTTGTTGCGCAATTTGGTATTGGCACCTCTCCAAAACTTTGAAAGGCTCTATTGTTAATTCCCTCGATTCCTAGGAGGATAATTCCTTGCTTCATAGAACCTTGGTGGATAAGTTATCCCATTTGTTGATCATTATCATCATAATTGCTTCTTTTAATATTGTATTCATCCCTTGATTTTGATTAGGAGGTGGTCTCCTTTCAGAAGAATTATTCCTTTGATTCATTTTGAAGTTGCACATTCTCTTGCATTTTTGCCTCCTTTTGAATGAATGATTTTCGTCAAAATTATATCTTGTTGTTGCTAGGGTTTGAATATTTCTTTACTACTTTAGAGACTTCTCAAGTACTTCATTCATGCTAACGAGTCCATGCACATCAATTTCTGATCTTATGTTGGTATTTAGCCCAAAAATGAACTTGTTGATTTGACCCTCCTCATCTTTTGGTACACAGGTGCATAATTTAACAATTTGACGAACTTATTTCAATATTATTGAATTGTCAAAGCCCCTTGTCGAAGATTATGTCGCCTAGCCATCGATTAATAATTGTGGTAGCCCCCTTTTATGAAAATGATCTCACGTGATTATATCCTTTCCATACCCATTTTATTCCTTCATTAATCCACCAACCACCTGCTTCCTTGATAAGTTGATAGGAATTGATAATGCCTTAGTTGTTAGATGCCCATCCTAATTGGATGGATGCCTATCCCGTTTGGATAGATGTACCTGAGTATGTGATTGAATCAAACACAATTAACAATAAGTAGGAACAAGTAATCAATATTTATTAAGTAAATTAAAAATACATAAAAATTAGTTGAGATTTTTGGATTAAGTAATAGTGGGTTATTACAAATTTATAAAAATTATAAATTAAATGAAATAAATTTAAATGATGAATAATTCAATTTCATACAATAAAAATATATTGAAGTTTTTATTTAAATTTTTAACATCAAAATCAAAATAAATGTTACATATAATTTTACATATGATATATGTATATTATTACTAAAATTTAAATAAATACAACATAATTTTTTTCATGTAATTTCTCCTAATTAATATAAAAAACATAGCACATTAAATTAAAAAATTAATTATAATTTTTCTTTTTTTGCTCGATAATGGGCCAATGCCGTAAATTTTATTAATTAGAAGGAATATTTACAAATTTGTACAAGTTCAGTTCGATGTGGGCACCGGTAGGAAATAACCGAATGAAGAAAACCTTCGGTCTTGCCCAAGGATAAATCCTGGAATAAATTGCATAACCCCGATAGCCAATTACCTAATGTGTAGCTACTCGAGGGATTACATTATCATAGCTTCGATTAAATATCTCTTGATCATCGATGTTTGAACATGACCTCTACGATGAGGTACCAGAGTATAGGTTGAGTCATTCAGATGGCAAGAGGTAGTTGATTGTGTCTATAAGATGCTTTCAATCTTGTTAACGTTGATCATGGAAAGGGGTCTCCGCGTTTGTATAGGAGCCTGCAAAAATACTAAGACATGGTGCTCCTGCAAACTGAAATATCAGGTTAAACTATAGAAATTTAACTAAAAATATGATAAGCAAGGGAAGAAATAAACCAGCTTCGTTGATTCAATCTAGGGTCTAGAGCCAAGTGTCCTAAAGGTACATGAACTTAGGTTTTCCTGAAAGCAATTCTAGAGCTAAAGCCTGCATTACCACTTAACAAGGAATATTGAAACACGAAAAAATGTAAGTATGAAACAGACCAGGGCCACTACAGTCGTGGCCGATGCAATTCGAAGGAAGAAAAGGTGAGCCACTTGGGGTAGGCCAGCATCTGAGAAAGAGTTAAGGGAGATCCGCAAAGCAAACAATAGAGGAAGGGACCAATAAAAGAGATTTAATAGATTTCAGAGATGTGAAGGTGGCAATATTCACCTAAAAGTATATATTACTTCATAAATATAACCACATAAATGCATATGTGTATATACCTCTACATAGCAGTATATGTACTCACCTGTATTTATGTGTTTATATTTATGCTGAGATAGATACTTTGTTAGTTAGCCCTTTACCAGAGAAATTGCATCCTACATATTTTAAAATTAAAATGATATGAAAATGTGACATCAGCTATACATAGAAGTATTAAGTGTATATAGTATTTATCTTATAAGCGACTGTTTGAAACCCAACTGTTTGCCAAAAATGTTTAGAACTTCAAAATAAAAGTCAATTCCTATCTATAAAAGTTAAGTATAACATAGTATTATAAAATTTAGCAGAGGATTAACTCAAAATATCACTTAAGGGGCAGACCCTTTCTCTCGGGGCCCTGCTTAGTTTGAATGTGAGCTATTCGGCGAGGCAAAGGGCTTCAGGTCAGAGTCTTTCATCTCAGATACTAGGTCCATGCTAAGTCCTTCATCCCAGAGGTATACAGTCAGCCAATGATTGTAGGGAGGGGATTTTATATGAAACCACCACATGAGGAAATTGATATTCCTCTGAATGATGGGGCGCCTATTGGCAAACTTCGCAGGGTTGTCATGAATCAAAATTGGGAGACATGGAACCTGGCGATTGTTCCACATTAGAATGTCATAGTGCCTTGGCTTGGGAGCCAGAAGATCAGAGGTGACATTAACCATTACCTAGTCAAGCTCTACCAAAATACTGTGCTTACAGACTTTTAAACATAGCTTCCTAATAAACTCCCTATTGGGATCAAAATGAAGCACTATAGCTAGAAACATAGAGGAGATATCAGAATTTGCTCTAGTTTTGTCCTCATTGTTGATGAAATCTTCCCCTAAGATTTGTGTAATTCCATTAATAACCAGGTCATGAGGGGAATTCACAATGCCTTTCAACCGAGCTACCTTTATCTCACCAGAAATAGTCATTTGTCTCTTGGAGAATTTGAGCTTGAGAATAGTGTCCATAACACTTGGATTTCGCTTTCAGATAATAAAAGAAGTGTAAAGCAGAAAATCGCGATCGAACCCTAGTTGCTCTCCCCTCTTCCAACTCCAAGGAGAGAGAAGGGAGATTCACTAGGGTTGATGGTTTTCACTTAAGGGAGAGACTTTACATTCAAAAGAGGGGTTGAAACCCACAAGATCCAATCCCACACAATGCAAGATTGGATGCTGAATGCGTTTCAAGGGTTGTGATAGCAAGGATACCCTCTTTTGTAAAGAATGTAGATGGAATGATTTGAACTAGGAATGCATAGAAAGTGAGAAAGATTCATTTATAAATTGAGATAGGGATATAGGATGAAGCTGCGGACCTGGAATTAGCAGTAAAATGTCGATACGGCGCTGTCCTGCAAATTTGAGCAAAAGTTGTCAGGACGATGGCGCCCGGCGCCACGGTCCTCCGAAAAATCCGCGAAACGAAGGGGGATCTGTTCGTCTCTGCACAAGGATTCCAGATCTTCAATTTCAGCCGCGTACCTGCAACCTACACACAGAAAAGCGAAGACGATTGGGGGGTTAGGGATTAGGGGTTTGCCTTTAGGTCAAACCCCGGTTTTAGAATTAACCAAGAAATGAGAAATGCTGTAAATGTAAATGTATGTAATGTAAAACAAGTACTAATACCTTGTTGTAAGGATGTTTGTATCCTTATATGCGAAGGTATAGATGTTGTTGTTTGTTGTATGTTGTATGTTGTATGTAGCATGTAGTATGTGATCTCCTCTTCAATGGTTGAATCCTTGTCTTGAATGCAACACTTAGCCTTGAATGGAAACTTAGAATGATCAATTACTTGAAGGAATGCTTGAATGCTTGAATGCTTGAGTATAGTTTCCACGCTTTTTCCATCATATCGAATGAAAGAGGAAAATGTAGTTTATATACTTGTCAATTAGGGCTGATAGACTGATTTTCCCGACCTTATGCCGACCAGGAAAGTTTATTTTCCAAATTGCAAACAAAAGGACCCGAAGCCCCATAGGAGACCGGGCCCAAAATAGGGCTAGGGACCAGGGCGCTGGGCGCCATGGTCCTGGGGGACCAGGGCGCTGGGTGCCCTGGTCCTGAAGGACCAGGGCACTGGGCGCTCTGGTCCCACCTCCCGGGACAACAGGGTGCAAAGGAGGTTCAGGCCAGGGTGCAAGAAAATGCAGTTTTCAGTATCATAAGCAAGTTTCGGGGTCTCCATTCAGGTTTAGTGTTGCGTCGCCATCGTGAAGACCCAAATGCAGTCGAAATTGCAAGTGTCGCAATTTTAGGACGCTACATTTAGCCCCCACTTTAGCGGGAGTATAGATGGATTCATAGAGGCAATTTGTTGTTGTAAAGAAGAGACAGTTTGTGCAAGATTATTAATGGTCGCTTCAGTCGAAGAATTCATATTAGATGTGTTAGATTGAGATGGAGGTGTTATGTTATTGAAAGAAGGTAGAGAGTAAGGTGGTGGGACACTATGATAGTTAGTCATAGGGGATGATTGGACAGGAGGAACACTACAAGGAGGAATGGAATGATTAAACGAGTTGCCTCCTTGCGTCATGTTCATTTGTGGTGATATAATAGGAACATTCATTGAAGGAATGAATGAAGAAGTTGGATTGAATGAAGGAAGAGGGTTAATTGAAGAAGAGGGATTGCCCCCATGATTAGTGATCATAGGAGGAATGTCTTGTGTTGAAGTAGTCATTATGTTTGATGTAAAAGTAGGTATACTAGCAATAGAAGTCATCAAAGGAATAGAATGATTGTCTTGAGTAGGAGGTTGTGTATAACCTAAGGTTTCGGCACAACTTTTCATAGGCATCACATTTGAATCCACAATGTGTGCAATACCACGCAAAATATCAATTCCATTCTTATCACTTTGAAGCATACGTTTTAGACCCTCAATTAAAGGAAGAGCTTGACTATCAGGGTATTCTTGAGACATCCACTGTCGAAAATCGTCAAATTGGTTATCCAATTTTGAAAGTTGTTCTACAGAAACCTCATGGAGAGCTTCTTCATCATTAAGAGGATTAGAGGAATTACCCATGTCCTCGTTAAAAAGACCATTCAAATTAGGTTCCATCTCCTCAGTAATTAAACCTTGGAAGGACTTAATTCTACGGCTTCGTCTAACGGGAATAGTGTAAGTAGGGCTTATTATTGTAAAACTCATGCACTAAAGAAAGAGAGAAGATTTTGAATTTTAGAGGTAGCAAATTTCAATAAAGCCAGCCAATCTTCTAGATTTAAGCTGTTAAATACAATCAGGACAATCTCCCGAAATTTCGGAAAAAATGTCCGGGACCGTGGTGCTCGGAGTGCACACGGTCCTCGCAACTTTTTTCGAAATTTGCAGGGATGAAAGTTATGATGATTTTACAGCTAACCTGAAAAAATTGAGTGATTTTACGATCTGTAGATAGGCCAAATTAAAGTTGCAATTTCAAAATTGAACCCTACCAAGATTGTCGAAAAATGCAAAATTTGAATTTTGAAAAAGAGAGGGAAACTGAAATTTTGAATTTTATGATTTTAGAGGGAATACCAAAAGCAATGCAAGTTTTGAAATTTGAAAGTTGACTCAATTTCACGCAAAATTCAATTTTGAAAGTGGAAATCAAAGTTGTTGTAATTAAGCACTTAATTTCAAAAGTCACAAATTGCAAAAATTTGGATAAATCACTGAAATTTCGAATGAATGATAACACACTTTTCAGATTTAGGACTGTAAGAAACACAATTTTGACACAAATTTCAATTTCAACAATTTTTGAATGATTAGAAGCCTCAATCCAAGCAATCGCTAGACCAACTTTGACTGTAATTTTGAAGGTGTTAAAATTGATAAAATCAGCCAAAATTCTAGATTTTAGCAGAAAAATACAGTAAGATCTTGCTCCCGAAATTTCGGAAAAAATGTCGGGGACGATGGCGCTCGGGGTGCACACGGTCCTCGCAACTTTTTTCCAAATTTTCAGGGATGAAAGATATTGTGATTTTATTGTGGAATCCAAAGTTACAGCCGATTTGGAGATGTTTTGATTAGTGAATTTATCAGTCAAAGGTTGAATCAAGAGGGTTTCAAAAATTAGGGTTTTGACACTTAACCACTTAATTTTCAAAATCAAAGCACAAATATGAATTGATAATTTGTAATAGAAGGGTAGATCTGAAACAAGCATTAACAATTAAACATTTCACAAGTTTAATTACTTAAAAAGAAAATTTAGGGTTTTTATGCAATTAACCTCTAAAATTTTGCAAAAGATCAAACATGGAAATGTAATCAAGGAATCCAATTTTCAGATCTAACTATGAATAATCAGAAAGGATGTTCACGTCGGGTTCACCAAAATGTAAAGCGAAAAATCGCGATCGAACCCTAGTTACTCTCCCCTCTTCCAACTCCAAGGAGAGAGAAGGGAGATTCACTAGGGTTGATGGTTTTCACTTAAGGGAGAGACTTTACATTCAAAAGAGGGGTTGAAACCCACAAGATCCAATCCCACACAATGCAAGATTGGATGCTGAATGCGTTTCAAGGGTTGTGATAGCAAGGATACCCTCTTTTGTAAAGAATGTAGATGGAATGATTTGAACTAGGAATAAATAGAAAGTGAGAAAGATTCGTTTATAAACTGAGATAGGGATATAGGATGAAGCTGCGGACCTGGAATTAGCAGTAAAATGTCGATACGGCGCTGTCCTGCAAATTTGAGCAAAAGTTGTCAGGACGATGGCGCCCGGCGCCACGGTCCTCCGAAAAATCCGCGAAACGAAGGGGGATCTGTTCGTCTCTGCACAAGGATTCCATATCTTCAATTTCAGCCGCGTACCTGCAACCTACACACAGAAAAGCGAAGACGATTGGAGGGTTAGGGATTAGGGGTTTGCCTTTAGGTCAAACCCCGGTTTTGGAATTAACCAAGAAATGAGAAATGCTGTAAATGTAAATGTATGTAATGTAAAACAAGTACTAATACCTTGTTGTAAGGATGTTTGTATCCTTATATGCGAAGGTATGGATGTTGTTGTTTGTTGTATGTTGTATGTTGTATGTAGCATGTAGTATGTGATCTCCTCTTCAATGGTTGAATCCTTGTCTTGAATGCAACACTTAGCCTTGAATGGAGACTTAGAATGATCAATTACTTGAAGGAATGCTTGAATGCTTGAATGCTTGAGTATAGTTTCCACGCTTTTTCCATCATATCGAATGAAAGAGGAAAATGTAGTTTATATACTTGTCAATTAGGGCTGATAGACTGATTTTCCCGACCTTAGGCCAACCAGGAAAGTTTATTTTCCAAATTGCAAACAAAAGGACCCGAAGCCCCATAGGAGACCGGGCCCAAAATAGGGCCAGGGACCAGGGCGCTGGGCGCTCTGGTCCCACCTCCCGGGACAGCAGGGTGCAAAGGAGGTTCAGGCCAGGGTGCAAGAAAATGCAGTTTTCAGTATCATAAGCAAGTTTCAGGGTCTCCATTCAGGTTTAGTGTTGCGTCGCCATCGTGAAGACCCAAATGCAGTCAAAATTGCAAGTGTCGCAATTTTAGGACACTACAAGAAGAAAAAGGGAAGCTAGGTATATAAAGCTAGGCGTTCGGTTTTGGAAGTCGAAACTGGAAATGAAGTGATATTATTTGAGATTGAGCCGGCATTATTAACCTTCATTATGAAATGCTGGGTTGAGGTACTTGAAATCCTTACCGGAGTACTAGATCACAGAGTAATGAATGTTAGAGCTTCCTCGTAATTCCATCATTCGGCGTCACACATGCTTAGTGTCTAATTAATCCTTGCATGACTGGCATGTGCGAAGGAATGATTGATACAGCTCAACCAACAGAATGAAAATCTCGGGGGCGGGTACAACCGAGTATCTAGATTCGATATGAATTGATGAGTAGCGGCAGATGAAGTTATCCGAGATCGCTGAGGAGAGAGTAGTAAGAAAGCTAAATGGGATTTGATGTAGGGGGAATTATCTCCTGGTTTATTAGTTTATGCTCTAAAATGGGCGACTATGAGTGAGAGGATGAGTAAATGTTGAGATATATATATATATATTTATTTATTTATGTGTATATATATTATGTATATATATATTGTAGATATAAATTTATATGTAATTATATATATATATATGTACAACATGTATATATATGTATATGTGTATATATATTTATTTGTGTATATATTTATTTATTTATATATATATATATATATATATATATATCTATAAGAAATATATATTGAGTTAAAAATATATAACTATATATATATATATATATATATATATCTGGTTATCTATAATATACATATATTTATAACTCAATTCATATTTTTGTATGTGTGTGTGTGTGTGTGTGTGTGTATACATATATATCTATCTATAGATCTATGAGAGTGAAAATTTATCAGATCCAGAAGGGGCTAAAGAAGTCTCAAAATTCAATATGAATATATTCATGACCTTACTTGCATATATATATATAAGACCATATACTAGCAATATATGTATGTTGTAAGTATATAAGTATATGCATATAATTTAATGCATATAGATATATTAGTGTGTGTTTGATTATATTGCATGTGTCTACGTATGAAAGAAAAAAGAGTTATGTTGAGGCTATATTTGTAATTTTGTCTATGAATATGTATAAATGTGTTTATATGTGAGTTGAAGTAAAGCTCGATATCCGAGGATGGGGGATTGAAGGGTTGGGAGTGAAGAATGAGGGAGGATGAAGTTGAATTTATGGGAACAAATATTTGGAAGGAGTGATGAGACCTTCCTAATTTAATTCTTGTTTTTGCATATTGGTGTACCTTAAGAAGGAGTCCTAGATTGATATTAGGACTCTCAATATGATAGGTAACTATGCTTTTAGGGTTATCAAATTGGTTGGCTATATTTTGTTTATGAGTGAGAGGGAAAGTGGGGGGAAATGAGGAAGTGAGCCTGATTAACCGACCTATAAAGGTTGACATATGTGTGATATCTTAAAAGGATGAGGGGAGATGGATTGCTGGATCGGATAGGCTTTTGATTTTACCTTGTTTTTTGAATTCCTTACCATCTACTCCTATATTGGCAAGTTCATCTGCTCTATGATTTCCTTCTATATAAATGTGATTGATAATTACAGAGATAAAATAAGGGAGTAAATCCCTTGCCCTTTTGATTAAATTGTTGATTTTCCAATTGCATGAGTTTCCTGATCTAAGGGAGTTAATGATGATTGCAGAGTCTCCTTCAATTTCTAAATTTTGAATTCCTTGTTTGTGGAAGAGCACCATCTCTTCTACCACTACATTGGCTTCTGCCACATTATTAGTGGTTGTCCCTATCGGTTTAGTGAGAGCAACAACCTCTTCCCCTTCCTAGGAGTGGATGACACAACCTACACCTACTATGCCCGAATTACCCCTGGAAGCTCCATCGAAATTGAGCTTGAACCAACCGAGGGGTGGGGGAGCCGAAACACATTGCCTTCTATCCGATAAGTTGTGCTCATCACCTAAACTGACAAACATGGGAAGAATGATGCCGACCCAGCTTTTTCTTATGGCTTCATCCCTAAGAGAAAATTTTGAGTTCTTTAGAGGGGATTTCCTGATGAAATTATTGGCAATCTCAATGATACATGCCTCAATTTTGACAAGCAAGGTTTCTTTATTAAGGGATTTATCTTCAAAAATTCTTCTATTCCTTTTCTTTCCATACTTCCTAGAGGAAGATCGAGGGAGATATGATCCAAATATGTCCATAATGTTTGAAATTTTGGGAGACTGGCCAACTTTGAAGAATGAAAGAAGGTCATGTTGATATGCCAAACTTAAATTGAGTTTTTTGAACAGCCAATGCCAACATGATAAGGTAAATTCACAATTGAGTAATAGGTGGTCCACATCTTCCTCACTTTTGCAACACAGTGGACCCCTGGAGGGACCCGCAAAGCCTGATTTCTAGAATCACTCCTTTGTGAGGATCCTTTTCTGTAAGGCATCCCAAAGAAAGGTCCCAGCTTTTGGAGAGTGGGATTTATGCCAGCATATGGACAAAGGGAGGTTGGAAGTTGGTCTGGTTTCTAGCTTGTATGTCGACCTATAGCCCCATTTTACATTGTATTCCCCATTCGGGGAACCTGTCCAGATCAATTTTTCTTGGCTTGAATTAAATGAGAGCTTCCTAGACTGGAGAATAGAGAGGAGAGAACATCCTCTTTGGTTGTTAGGGGATACTAAAAGGGGCTTCCAGCTCCATCCTAAAGCCGGATCCAATTTGGGGAAGGAAACATAATCTCTGACTAGCTTACCTACAGAGTTCCCTAGCTCCTTCCTTAAAGAGTCATCATTAATTAAGCTACTAAAAGGAGGATAACCACACTAGGAGTCCTCTCAAAATAAAGCTTTGTCACCTAGTCCAATGTTCCAAGACAGTTGGTCGGAGAGAACTCCTCTACAATAGGAAATGATGTTCCAAATTCTGGACCCTTTGGGAAGGGAAGGTATTCTGAAGATGCTAGTTGAGTCGAGGTTGCCTAGATACTTTCCTTTTATTATTTTGACCCATTTCAGATGTGGATCTTTGTAGATTTTCCATACTAGTTTGGCTCCAAGTGCCCTATTCTGACTATCTAAATTTTGGAAGCCTAAGCCTCCATTTAGTTTAGGAAGGCAAATAGTGTCCCATGCTATTAATGCATACTTCTTCTTGTCTCCCAGACCTTGCCATAGAAAAGACCTCAAGATCCTTATGAGTTTATCCCTGATGCAGCCGGGGAGCTGGAGACAGGACAAGTAATACTAAGGGATTGTTGAGAGGACATAGTGGATCAAGACAATTCTACCTGCTAAAGATATCCATTTACCTTTCCAAGATTGCAATTTTGAGTCCAATTTGGACAAGACACTATCCCAAAGCTTATTATCTCTAGTCCCTTTATCCAAAGGGAGACCTAGATAAATACATGGAAGAGATCCTGACTGGAAACCTAGAATACGAAGAATTTCTTTTTCTATATTATCTTTAGTATTAAGGAAAAAAACCTTGGTTTTTGCTTTGTTTACCTCCTGACCAGAGGCTCTCGCGTACCATTCCAGTATTGTTTTGAAATTTTGAGCTTCAGAGGAGGAACTATTCCCTAGCAAAAGAGTATCATCTGCAAATTGATGATGAGTTACTGGATCGACATTGCTCATTATTCTAATCCCTTCTATGTTATTAAGCTCTTGAGATTTTTGAATGGTCCTACCTAGACCTTCTACCATGATAATATAGAGAAAGGGTGATATAGGGTCCCCTTGTCTCAAACCTCGAGAACTAGCGAAAAAGACCTGTGGGGATCCATTAACCAAAATTGAGAATTGGGGAGTTGAAATGCATTCAAATATTAATTTGATCCAACTTTTCTTGAAGCCAAATGTTCCATGCATTTGCATAGGAACCTCCAGTCCACTTTATCGTATGCCTTTCTGATATCTAGCTTGATGAACATAGATGGTCTAGAATTGGAGTGAGAGGAGTGGATTGCCTCATAGGCGAGAATAATCCCATCCAAGATAGATCTGCTAGGGACAAAACCATATTGTTCTTCTGAGATGATAATTTGGAGGGGTTTGAGTCTATTTGCTACTGCTTTTGTGAAGATTTTGTAGAGTGTATTGTAGAGGGCGATCAGTCTGAACTCGTCCAAGGTGTCCGCAAAGGCTTTTTTTGGGATGAGGGAAATGAAGGTGTTGTTGATCTCTTGGAGGAACCTGCTTGATTTTCTAGTAGCTTTGAGAGTATCCACTAATTCCAGTCCCAAAAAATGCCAACATGAGTGAAAAAAGGGGATTGGGAAACCGTCTGACCCAGGAGCTTTTTCCGGGTGCAGTTCTTTAACTGCTTTCTCAATTTCATCTACTATGAAGCTCTGATTAAGAGCCATATTGTGTTCTTTGGCAATTAATTTTGAGATATTCTGGAGGAGACTTTCCTGGGAAGTCAGATTGGAGGATTTCGAGTTGAGAAGGGATTGGAAATAATTAATAGTGTGTTTGGCTAATCCTTCAGGATCTTCTATCAAGCGGCTATTGTCATCAATGCTTTTGGTTATTTTGTTTCTTCTCCTTCTAGTTTTAGTACTAGCATAAAAAAAATTAGTGTTCCTGTCCCCATCAGCTAACCAAGTATCTCATGATTTTTGTTTCCAAAATGTTTCCTCTTTTGACAGAATATCTTCATATTTTTTCATGAGCATTTTTTCTTTCAAGTATCGTTCTTGGTCCATCCCAGAATTGATCACAAATTAATTTAGCTCAATTAGTTCTAATTTGATTTTGGCCTTGGATTCAAAAATATTGCCAATTTTTTCTCTGTTCCATGAGAGGAGAGCTTGTTTGATCATTTTAAGCTTAGATACAAAGCAAAAAAGTTTGGATCCGGATACCTCGAATGACGGCCACCACTTTTCTATCATACTAATGAAGTTTTCTTCTTTCAACCACATGAGCTCAAATTTGAATGGACATTTTAGCGGCTTGAGGTTTTTTGCTAAAGATAATTGAATAGGGAAGTGATCAGAGCTTGAGAAAGGGAGGATGGATGCCTTGATTGAGATATTGCTGAGGGTGCCTAATTTATCCTTAATAAGGAACCTATCTAATCTTTTTGCTATTATGCTTAACCCAGATCTTTTATTGGTCCAAGTAAAGACACCATTGTCTATGTGAATGTCCATGAGGTTATTCTGGAAGGTCCATTCTCTAAAATCTAATAAGGGTTGAGGTTCTCTAGAGCATCCACCTGATTTCTCTGCTAGGAATCCTATGGCATTAAAATCACCACCTATTATGCAATCTTTGTTCTTGTTCCTGCTCATAAAGGAGAAGAGTTCGTCCCAAATTGCTCGTTTTAAGTCATTTGGGGTAGGACCATAGATATTAATCAGATTAAACATTAGGTTATTACTTATACACTTGATGTCTAGTCCCATTTAGAACCTATTGGTCTCTATAATTTCTAAAGAGATGTAGCTTGTGTCCCATATAATACCTAAACCTCCAGAAGCCCCAATCGCAGGGATATCTGACCAGTTGTACTTTCCTAAACGCTTCCCAAAGGAGTCCCCTGCAAGACTATCAAGCTTGGTTTCCTGAATAATAGTAATTTCAGCTTTAACCTTAAAGATGCAACGCTTGAGGATGCGTTGCTTGTTAGGGGCGTTGATACCCCAAACATTCCATGATAATAACTTCATAGCGATGTGGGAGGGAACTTCCCCCTCCCTACATTGAAAACGTCTATAAGCTTGGTTTGGTCCAGAGCCTTTCCATCCAATAGTCTTAACTCTGAATTTGATCTTCTCCCTCTCCTCTTCTGGGAGGATCCACAATCTGGTTTGTTCCTACCTTCCATGTTAAGGGCTAAACCTAACACACCGACTTCCAAAGGGTTTTCCTTACTATGAGCGGGGGAGGCCTCTCCAGGGATCTCTATCTTAGAGGATAGCCAAGGAGAAGGGGGAGAGAAGGAGTTGAATATTGAGTTTAATTGAACCTCACTGTGAGAGTAATCCTTTGAGCCTCCCGTATCTAGGACATGTTCTAAGTCTCTGAGATCATCATCTTCAACCAAACTACATTCCACAATCTCTAACTGCTCAGCTATATCTACTTTCAAGGAGTTGGTGAATTCAAGTAGGTCGTTTAAGGCTTCTTTGTTCAAAGAGATGGAATCATTGTCCAATTTTTTATTGACATGGACTACGTTGGGGGGTTGTTGCATAACAGGGGGAGGAGGGATCGAAAGCTCGCTGACCAAAGGGGCATGAGATCAATCTGAGATAGGATTCCTAAGAGGGGAGTTATGTTTTATTATGTTAGATGAAGTATATGGCAGGGTATTGGCTTTCTTGGTTATTGGGGCTGAAGTTTGAGAAGGTATGCCAGAAGTGGGAAAATCCTCCCCAGTTTTATTGAGAGAGGCCAAACTTGCTATGGTTGCAGTTATAGGAGGGACAGAATGAGTCTTGGGACCTAAGGATGGCTGGTTGTTGTTGATATGATCTTTGCTTTCAGTAGGAATGGGATTGATTTTTGTTTCTTTGATAGAGTTGCTCTTATGACAGATAAACAGTTCTGAAGTGTCAATGATGTCATCATAGATTGAAGGGGTGATCTCCCACTTCCCTGCTGAGGAAATTAGATCGAGAGGGCTCAATTTAGGGTTAGTGGTTTTGAGGTCGATTAATATTTTTGTATCTCTCTCAAAGTTCCTATCCTGAATACCTGTAAAAGCTAGGCATTTCCCTAGCCCTTCCACAATTTATTCTATTATTTCTGGAGAGTGAAATTCGACTGGAAGAGGGCTAATATTGACCCAATATAAGGAGTTTTTAAAGGAAAAATTTTTAGGGTTAAAGTTGGGAATCCAATCAATGCAATAAAAAATAAAACCATTAAGCAATTTCTCTTTACTTCTGAGAAGATCCTTCTTTACACTAGCATTGATGCATGTTATTAAAACGCATTGAGAGCTCAAATTGAAGATACTTGCTAGTTTATTAAATTTTGATTCCCACCAACCTTTAACTTCATCGAAATAATGGTAGGGCACTCTCCATTTGGCAATGAAGTTATTGCTCTGATGAAAAATGGTATTCTTCTCAAGAGAATCTACTTCCACCTTGATCGTAAGATTTTGGTCTTTAGGGTTCGGGATAGGCAATCATGACCCATTTTTCCACTTCGCAGGGTGAGGAAGGGGTGCTCTTCTCTTTTTTTTTTGCCATGGAAAGTCCTACAAAGAAGGATTTGCTTTAAGCCACCGATGATTTAGCACCTTTCTAAACTCTCTGGCTTGACCAACCGATTTGTTGAGATGGCCTTCGGGGGGAGGGAAGGAGGGGGGAAAACAGGCGTATTTGGTTCCCCCAAACAACGGCCAGGAGGGTGGGGTAGAGTAGGTCATAGCTCCCGAGGGTAGCGACTTAGGGTTTGGTGGACTGTAATGGGCATTCCTGTGGCATTTGGACTTCCTGCTTTCCATCACCTACCAGGTTCCATCTTCTTCACTCAAAGATTGCTTGCATTTAGGGGGAGAGAATATTGTGAGCCGCATGATTTGTGAAACCGAAGCATTCACAGAGAGCCAAAAATTTGCGGAATTCCTTTTGAAAAATTCCTTTAGTTTTATAATTTTTCAGTTACAATTAATAAAATAATGAATTTATAAATTTTTATTTTTATTATAAAGCTCCATATTTATTATAAAATTTAATTTTTATATACATGAACTATAAAATATAAAATATAAACAATAAAATAAAAATTAAATATCATAAAAAAGAATTCTTATTATTATTGTGTCTAATATGATCCTAGTGAATCATATAATTATTTTCTACAAACTAATAGAATTGCATTAGTAACTATTCAAATATTAGAGATATAATTTTCCAATCATATATAAAATAAATAGTTATTTACCAAAAATCATATTAATATCTAAAAAAAGATTTATCATAGTTAGAAACTTCATAAATCTATTGCTTTGACACAAAATTAATTTTTAGATAATGAGATTGAATATGGATAATTTTAAAATTTGATAAAACTAAAAATCTAAAATCTTAACTTAATAAAATTTAATTTTTTAAAAATCAATTTAAATAAAATCTTCTAATTGATACAAACCCAATTTATTAATCACTAATTAATGCTTTAGTGAATGCAATAGTACTGCCTATGACAAATATTAATAAGATATATACAAAACTTAAAAATAACAGTTTTTCTTTCAATTATTTGTATGTCTCTTATTACTTAGTATTGGTATTTATTCTTACAGTTTATTATTATTTATTTAATTATTAAAATTTGTGATTGCCTACTAGAAATCGGTCCTTTAAAATAGGGTGACAAGTTTGTTATATTGAGATAAATGAAATAAAACCAAGAATACGATAACAAAATTTTCAATTGATATTGAAATGCAAATCTTCACAATCATAATTTAAGTGTACACTCTCTATTATTCACTTGTAAATTTCAACATTGTAGATTTTAATATATATACATACTCGTGTGCTATTTATATATCTCCAACTTATTGCTAGTATAACATTATAAGTTTAGCATTGTGGTTTTTATTTAAACAAATATGTGTTTCTCACATAATAGTTGGAATCGAGGAGAGAGTAAATGAAATAGTGGATTTGATTGGAGCCACAAACCATTTATCACTTGCAGTAATATTGTATGGCTTTGGTGGCATTAGAAAGACTATAATCACATAAGATATAGTTTCAAAAATAGATCCCAATGATTATAATTACACTAGAGTAAATATGGATCAAAAGAAAAAAAAATAGTTTTGAGAGATCACAACATTTTTTTTTAAAAAATATTTCTTGGATTATAATGGTGGGAAACTAATAGTGCAAAGAGATTGTAAAGATGGTGAAGAGCAACTCATGTATTCTATTAAAATGTGCTAGAAATTAAGATTTTTTCTTCTCATTAATAATGCATTTATACAAACATCAAAGCAAAATGTGGATGTCTATTACTAATAAAAGTTGTCAATTTTAAAGTATTTAAATAATTTTAGATCATTTGTAGCATTTTTTAAATTAGCAATTTATTCAATTCTTTTAGTGGTGTTTTATTATTTTTTATTTTTTATTTGTGATGTGCACTTGTTGAAGGCTTACCATTTTGTAATTCTTTCTAGAAGGCGTGCATAAAGGGATTAAAATTGCTTCAAAAACACTCTAATTAGTAGGAACATAAATTCAACTATAGAAAGGTTCTCCGAAATCACATTCATGTTGACTAAATATGAAAAAATGTGAGATATTTCAACATGAATATTTATCTGTGTTGGGATATCTAATTGATATTTCTCGACATCTTCAAATTTTGAGGAAGATGCTTCCACTAGAAAAGGAAAAATTCATCAAAGCCAACGATTTGGTTGTTGAAACCTCAATAATCAACCTTTATCAATTGGAAGATAATTGACTTCTTAGATAAAAACAATTAAGACATCAATTAGATTCACTAATTTATTTACAAATAGTTAACTATTTTTTATTACAAATTTATCAAATCTTTAATCAAATTTGAAAGCCCAAAAAATCTTCAAAGTAGAATAAATGAATTGTATCCAAACCTTGAGATGGCCACTATCACAAACATAAGGACATGCCCACTCACTTTCCTACAGGAAAGCTTGTTTAATTGAAAAAATTGGGTAAATCTAAGACATAAAATATTTTTTCTTTTTTAAGTATCTTCTTAAACTATATGGTTTATTTTTTTGGTCAGACCAAGCAGTTACAAGCTTGTTTTTTGGTTGACCTTGTTTGTTTTGCATGCTTGCAATAAACAAAATTTATTATGCTTTTTCATAACAATTAGATCTACACCTCTATTTCTATATGTTAAGACAACTCTTATTCAGTCAAATGTTTTTTTAATGCGAACTTCTAGTTTAGAAAACCAAACATTAAATTAGGGAGAACAATTTTGATATTGTTATTTTATATAATAATTATTTTATTAAATAAGATATTATAATTTTTTATTTACATTTTTTAATTTATATTATATTAGAGAATCTAAAATTTCTAAAAGTGTTTTGGTTATCATATAATTTTAATTTTTGGTTAATATTGTCTATATTAACATTTTAAAATAGTGCTACACATATTTATTAAAATAATTGTAATATTAAATATTATTTGTTTAAAAAAGACATTATTATTTTTTATAATAATTGAAAAAAAAAATTCTTAAAATATTTTAGTTGTCATATAAATTTATTTTTTGATAAATTAAGTTTATATCATCATTTAAGAAAGTGTTATATGTATTCATAGAAAATAAGTGAAAATCATTAAATTTTTAGAATTAGCCTCTTCTTTGACAGAAGCAGCAACAACGTCTCCTTTCACCAAAACAATAGCCTCTTCTAAGCTGATAGAAGTATTAGAAACCTCTCTTGTAAGGGTATTTGTAGAATCATGGTGTGCCAAAACAGGCCCTTAAGTGGCAATGAAATTTTAGAAAAATCAGAGTTATGCAACTTGACATGAAAATTTGAATAAGTTGTGAACATTATTTTTAAAATATTTAAGAAGAGAATATATAGAAAATTGAATTTAGTTTCTAAGCTACTAGTTGTTTTTTGGAAAAAAAAATCCTATTTGATGAAAATTTCAAATTTCAATGTAGTGGTACTAAAATTTCAGGAAAAAAATAAGAAGTAGACGTATGTCTGACCACCCTAATCACAATCAAATCTTAATATTTTTTTATAATATTTATAATATAAGTATTAGACTCATGTCTGGATGTGACACATTTTTTTAAAATTTTTTTTATGAATTAAATAATTATTTATGATTTTTTTACTACAGCTTTTTAGAAATTCAGAAACTCCTACGTCTGACCACCTTAACTTGGTCAAAACCTTATGAAATTTAATTTTTTTAAATTTTTCCCTATAGTAGACAAAGCATAGGATGTGACGCATGTTTTGGTTTCAAAAAATGTTATACCGTTTGAAAGTTATGAGTGTTTTTCAATCAGTATATCAATCAGGACTATTGTCAGAATTCAATTAGAAAATAAATAATAATTATTTACTAAAGTCAAAATAAGACAAGCCTTATATTGTTGAAAATCTCGGAACATCCTTATAAAACCCTTTTCGTTTTATCAATTTTAGCTACAAAAAAAGTCGTCAGCCACCAGTGTAAAGTCTGGAAAATCAAGGAATACTGAAAAACACATTTTTTCAGTTGACTTTCCAGGCTTGTCACTTCCAAGCCTAATACCAAAGCATTCCCAAGCCGAAATTTGAAATTTGAAAATTTGAGTACAAAAATCGAATATCGAATAAAATCGGATATTGGATAAAATCGGATATCGTATTTTATCCGATATCCAATATTTGTACAAAAATTTGCGGTCCCCAAAGAATTTCACTTTGCCGCCATTTATGAAGTAAATTGCCACATGGTAGAAATCATCGGATATCGGATTTTATTGGTCATATTTTAGAGAGAGAGAGAGAAGGAGAGAGAGAGAGAGAGAGAGAGAGAGGAGGAGAGGGAGAGAGAGAGAGAGGGAGGGAGAGAGGTAGAGGGAGGAGAGGGGGGAGAGAGAGAGAGAGAGAGAGAGAGAGAGAGAGAGAGAGAGAGAGAGAGAGAGAGAGAGAGAGAGAGGAGAGAGAGAGAGGAGGAGGAGAGGGAGAGAGGGAGAGAGAGAGAGAGAGGGAGTGAGAGAGGTAGAGGGGGGAGAGAGAGAGAGAGAGATGAGAGAGAGAGAGAGAGATGAGAGAGAGAGAGAGAGAGGAGAGAGGAGAGAGGGAGAGAGGGAGGAGAGAGAGAGAGAGAGAGAGAGAGAGAGAGAGAGAGAGAGAGAGAGAGAGAGAGAGAGAGACCATAGGACCCCTTAGGACACAATATGACCCAAAGCGACCCAATATGGTGTCATTAGGGGTCATATGGTGTCCTAAGAGGTCATAGGGGTTCATGGGACACCATATGACCCCTATGGACAGCATATGACCCCTAACGACACCATCAGACCCCTTAAGACACCAAATCATGTCATTAGGGGTCATATTGTGTCCTACGACCTGTAGGACACAATATGACCCCTAATGACATGATTTGGTGTCTTAAGGGGTCTGATGGTGTCATTAGGGGTCATATGGTGTCTTGTGACACCATAAGACCCCTTAAGACACCAAATTGTGTCGTTAAAGGTCATATTGTGTCCTACGACCCCGTAAGACACAATATGACCCCTAACAACATGATTTGGTGTCTTAAGGGGTCCTATGGTGTCATATGGTGTCACATGAACCCTTATGACCTCTTAGGACACCATATAACCCCTAGTGACACCATATTGGGTCGCTTTGGGTCATATTGTGTCCTAAGGGGTCATATTGTGTCTTAAGGGGTCCTATGGTGTCCCAAGACACCATATGACCCCTATGGACACCATATGACTCCTAACGACACCAAATCATGTCGTTAGGCATCATATTGTGTCCTACGACCCCGTAAGACACAATATGACCCCTAATGACATGATTTAGTGTCTTAAGGGGTCCTATGGTATCGTTAGGGATCATATGGTGTCTTGTGACACCATAGGACCCCTTAAGACACCAAATCATGTCATTAGGGGTCATATTTACACCATAGGACCCCTTAAGACACAATATGACCCCTTAGGACACAACAATATGGTGTCATTAGGGGTCATATGGTGTCCTAAGAGGTCATAAGGGTTCATGGGACACCATATGACCCACCATATGACCCTTAACGACACCATAGGACCCCTTAAGACACCAAATCATGTTGTTAGGGGTCATATTGTGTCCTATGACCTTGTAAGACACAATATGACCCCTAATGTTATGATTTGGTGTCTTAAGGGGTCCTATGGTGTCATATGGTGTCCCATGAACCCTTATGACCTCTTAGGACACCATATGACCCCTAGTGACACCATATTGGGTCACTTTGGGTCATATTGTGTCCTAAGGGGTCATATTGTGTCTTAAGGGGTCCTATGGTGTCCCAAGACACCATATGACCCCTATGGACACCATATGACCCATAACGACACCAAATCATGTCGTTAGGGGTCATATTGTGTCCTACGACCCCGTAAGACATAATATGACCCCTAATGACATGACTTGGTGTCTTAAGGGGTCCTATGGTGTCGTTAGGGGTCATATGGTGTCTTGTGACACCATAGGACCCCTTAAGGCACCAAATCATGTCATTAGGGGTCATATTTACACCATAGGACCCCTTAAGACACAATATGACCCCTTAGGACACAATAATATGGTGTCATTAGGGGTCATATGGTGTCCTAAGAGGTCATAAGGGTTCATGGGACACCATATGACCCCTATGGACACCATATGACCCGTAACGACACCATAGGACCCCTTAAGACACCAAATCATGTTGTTAGGGGTCATATTGTGTCCTACAACCCCATAAGACACAATATGACCCCTAATGTTATGATTTGGTGTCTTAAGGGGTCCTATGGTGTCATATGGTGTCCCATGAACCCTTATGACCTCTTAGGACACCATATGACCCCCTAGTGACACCACATTGGGTCGCTTTGGGTCATATTGTGTCCTAAGGGGTCATATTGTGTCTTAAGGGGTCCTATGGTGTCCCAAGGCACCATATGACCCCTATGGACACCATATGACCCCTAACGACACCAAATCATGTCGTTAGGGGTCATATTGTGTCCTACAACCCCGTAAGACACAATATGACCCCTAACGACATGATTTAGTGTCATATGGTCTCTCTCTCTCTCTCTCTCTCTCTCTCTCTCTCCCTCTCCTTCTATCCCTCTCTCTCTAAAATATGACCAATAAAATCTGATATCCGATTTAATTGGATATCGGATTTTTGCCATGTGGTAGTTTAGTTCATAAATGGCGGCAACGGCAATTTTTTTTTGGGACCACATATTTTTGTACAAAAATTGGATATCGAATAAAATACGATATCCGATTTTAGTACTAAAAACAAAAAAAAAAGGGGTTTGTGGGCCATTCTGTAGATTCCAACAGCCGACAGTCTGGGTCCTATGTTTTCTGTCGAGCATCACAGGGTTTCAGACAGCTAGAGACAAATTTGTGCTTTTGGGAGATTCTTAAAGTGAAAACTTACATTGTCAATCATGAAGGAGCATATGTGTGGAGGGAAATGGGGAGTAGTAGTTGTCATAAGTCTAAATGCAAAAGAAAACTTTCAAATGACCAAGTTGAAGTGTATAGAGAAAGAGATAGAGAATGTCATAGGAGGAGAAGACAAGGTATGTTAAATATTACTAATGTTACTTCAACTGAAGAGGAAATTGAAATTGAAAATGTGCCACAAGTTATTGAAAATGAAAATGTAAATTTTGAAAGTGAAAATATTGAAAATTTTGAAAATGTTGAAAGTGATAATGAAAATGCTCAAAATGTGGAAAATTTTGACATAGGAGGTGAAAATGTGGAAAACTTTAACATTGAAGGTGGAATTGCCTCACCAAGTGAACCATATGTAACACCTAATTACTTTAGAAATGAAGACCCTCTCATGGATGAAAGACAAATTCCAAATCCAAGACCTTCAAGAACCCCAAAATGGTTATTTGAAATCGATGAGAACATTATTACGAATCTTGAAGGCAAGAGGTCAACAAGAACCATTCGGTTGTGGGCTACAGAACTTTTCAACCAAAATTTTAGCAATAAGACATTGATCGAGCAATGCCAACTCTTTGTTCAATTGCTAAAGATGATAAAGATGAGACCATTGCTAAAGAAATTGAAGATTCGTATGAACAAGAAGATGGAGAGAAATTCTATTATTACAAAAAATCTATTTGACGCTCTCAATTCTATTGGAAAGAATACCAAAGAAAGAGATAAGAGAGTCGCTCGAAGAGTGATTACAACTTCCTTAGTAAGCCATCAATTGAGGAAGGCTCATCAAATGAGACAAACTTGTGTTGATTTTAACATAAACCATAAAACTTTGGATAGAGCACTTGCACGAAGACAAAGACTTGACGATCCACTTCAACAAGATACATGGGCATTTGGTGGGAGGCTTCCACGTGTTGATAGAAATTTGACTGGCAATGTGAAGGAAGAGATTCAACAATTTTGGCACTCTAATTCTAGAGTGTCACCCAATCTAAAGGACGTTTTGAAATTAAGAATCGACAACCGAGACTGTACACCGCATCCCAAACATTTCTTGGAATCAAGCCAAACAATGTTGTACAATAAATTTTGTGAATTACATCCAACTTTGCAAATATCACTGTGGGGGAGAAAAAGTGACACTAAGCAAACATGCCCTAATCTCACTTTCAACCACACACTTGTGGAATACGAAAGAGCCTAGAGGTATCACACAATTGGCTACTTCTTTTTGTGAAAGAGAGAGCCATGAGCTACCTATTAGGGTTTCTATTCCTTTGTTGTAATTGAAAGATAGAATGATGCAAGTTCAATTCCTAACCCCAAAATGCAAGTATGAACTAATGACAAGATTGCAGAATTGAACTTAAACAATGGAAAGCTATAAACACAAGGATAAGACAAGAATGTAAATGCGTACTCGGAGTCAAAATATGAGTGAAAATGTTCGGGAGTGAAAATGTTCGGGACGGGGGCGCGGGCGCCACTGTCCTAATTCTGCCCCTAAAACTGCTCCGGAAACTGTTGTTTTGCACTCTGGAAAAGCTGTCAAAAATGCTGAAAATGCTGTCTGTCAGGAGGACCAGGGCGCCCAGCGCCCCTGTCCCAGGGACCAGGGTGCCCAGCGCCACTGTCCTGGTCTTTTGCCCTGAAACTTGGTGTGAAGTTCAGTCTCCGTCTGCTTCTTCCGGATCTGTAACTTGCAGCGTCGTCCGAATTCTGAAACCTGCACTTATATCTGAAAAGGTGTGGTGGGCGGCTATATAGGGTTTTGCCTTAGTCAAACCCCCACTTCGGTGATTTCCACCTCCACGAATAGCCAAGTTGTATTGTAAAATGTATTGTGTGTGCAGACCTAGTGTGTGTGCAAGGTCCTTAAATGCAAGAAAGCAAACTAGAGCAACCTAGAAAGTAAACCCTAATTGCTTGTAAATGATAATGTAAATGCTCTAAATCAAGATGCAAAGTGATCTAAAGCATGAATAAAGGATATATTGAAGCTTATGCAAAGACATGAAAACAACATGAAATCATACCCAACCCTTAAGGGAGGAGTACAAGCCAATCTTCAGTCGGTAATCTCCTATTGTTCTTCAATGTCTTCCAAGCCCTAAATGAATGAAATTGATGAATGCTTGATGGATGGATGTTGAATGTTGTTGAAGTCTTCAAAGATCTTCTCTTTCGCTGCATAGAAGGTCCTCGAAAGCCCAAAATTTGGATCCTTTCAAATGAAGAAAGAGAGCTCTTATATATGAAACCCTAGGTCTTAATTTCAACTTTAGGCCGACTTAGAGATTGAATCTCCCACCAATTTCTTGGGGTTAATCTTTATTTTATGATTGGATCGCGCTCCTAAAATTTCGGGAAAAATGTCCGGGACCATGTTGCACTCCGGGCGCCATGGTCCCGACAACTTTTCACCAAATTTTCAGGACTGTCGGATATGATGATTTTAGAGAGAATCCTGAAGTTACAGGTGATTTCGAGATGTTTTGACCCCCAAAATCAAGCCCCCAAGTTCAAAATAGGACCTAATTAGGGTTTTTGATTAAATGATGTATTGGAAGAATAAAATGAAAGGGGCACACTTTAATGAAAGGGCCCAACTTTATGATGTGGGAGATGATGAAATAGGACCTTAGACCTAATTAATTTAATTAATTAAGCGCTAAGGGGAAATGCAATGCAAAATGCAAAATGCGCCAAGGCGGGTGCTAAACTAGGTGTGAAATTGTACCACCCTAGCAAGTGCATACAATTTACGACGCTACATTTAGCCCCCACTTTAGCGGTCATATGAACACTACGTGCATATGCAAGCTAAAGTACAGAAAAGTAAACATTATTTGAAAAAGGATATATCCATAAGTCTGTCGAACGAAGCCCCTAGCGGTATCTGCAGTACATAGTTAGGAACCGCACCCTACAAAACACACGTTAGATCACAAAATCACCTAATGCTTACTAAGGAAGGTGATGAAAATTCGAGGGTAGCTATATGCCCCCCCCTGTTTCGGCTTGCTAATTTTAGTGAGTTGAAACAGGGTATCATGTTTACCACTCCGAATTGTTAAAGAAAATTGATGACAAATGCTCACAAGAAGATTTGATATGAGATCAAAAACTAATGGAGAATCATTTGGTAAGAAAGAGGACTAAATCTCAATTCCAACACAACAAAGAGTGTGAGGATTTGAGAGTTCTCTAACACAAGATGAAGGATGTAAACATGGACTTCTCGCCCCTAGATCTTGTCTAGGTGATCCATGGGAAAAAGGACATGGAAAACTAGCCCCTAGAGTCTGTCTAGGTGATCCATGTAAGGGAGGAGAGTGAGAAAGTCTAGCCTTATGCCGCTAGTTCCACTCAACCTCGTGCATGTGTGTGTAAGTGAGGTTAGAAGCATCTCATAGGAGTCTATGCCCGAGTATGCTACAACCTGTATATGTATAGTACAAAAGCGTGACATCTCGCTCTAAGAGTCTGTGCTCTGGTTCCGAGAATAATCACCTTGCATAAAAGAAAAATGGAGACATCTCGCTCTAAGAGTCTGTGCTCTGGTTCCGAGAATGACCCATTGCTCAAAAAGTGTAATGTTTATGTCATAAGCAAAGTAGAACAAGGATACCTACCTTCCTCACAAAAGAAGATACCCCAAAAATGCAACAATGTCATAGATCCAAGCAAGAGAGTTTTGCACTCTTTAAGCAAGGATAAGATAGTTGAAAAGGGATATCTTGTAGTATGTGTAAAGGAGATCCTTAGAGGAGAAGAGATCTTTGTACAAAAGACACCTATCCCCGAGAGGAATTGTCTTAGACAAATATAACATCTTCTAGATTAAGACAAAGAAGAGAATAAGAATGCAATACTTCCTTCTTTTGCGAGGTGAAAGTGATTCTTAATGAAGGATGGCGCTCTTTTTAACCCAATTGGGAGAGTGAATTTATTATGGATGTATTTTACCAAGTGCAAAAGAGGTTGTAGTCAAGGACTTACACCTCTTGTAAGAGAGAACCCTTGAACAAACAACAACAAATGTGTACAAGGCATAACATCAAGTAATAAAGTCCACACCATCCACAAAATAGGAAAAAGTGGATCCTTAGATAAAAATAAAGAAAGATCATTGCCTCCCAAGGATAAGGACAATGAGAAGGACTTACACAATCTTCTAGGGAGAGATTTGGACATAAGCAAAAGAAGAGATGTATGAAATCATTCTTGTCCCCATAGGAACAAGAAAATTAGGCTATTATGTTGCTTCAAAAAAATATGATTGCACTTGAAATTGTACCATCATGAATGACAATGAGCCCCCAGTAAATGAGCTACCAATGTCACATAATGATGAGCAACATAATAGCCATTAATGTTATTTAAAGACATGATAGACTAAATGAGGTATTTGAATATGACATGCTAAATGCTCAACTATAAGTGAGATCAAAAACATGTATAAAGTGATAAAAATTGAAGAAGAAAAGTCACATGAAATCTTAGAAGAGGGATGAGTGTAATTTATTAGAGCCTTATCCCTAGAGGAAAGGACTTTATGATGAATAGGAGATAAAGATTCATAAGTGGATTTAGAAATTTGAGGGGATTCATAAAGAGATTTGTTCATCACCAAGATTTCCTTATGAGGGGAATGAGAGTTGATAGAAGTAGAAGATGATTTAGTTGAAGTGAGATCATCATCACTACTAAATATAGCATTCACACTAAGAGATGGTCTTTTAGATGCTTTAGTGCGTTTGCAGGGATTATAGCCAAGTCCAAAGGCATAATTGTGAAAATTAGTCTCTAGAGGAACCTTCACCCCTTGTTCATGAGCACCACAACCATTTCCATGATACCCATGCTTAGCAAAAATGCGAAAACCACGACCATAACGATCAGCCATTTCAGGAAGAGAAGGTGGTTTTTCATAAGACAAAGAATCAAACTCTTCATAATTAGAGGTGTGAGGAGAAGAAGTTTGAGAAGCGGCCACAAAATTATTACTCATAGGTTCAGGTAAGACTGATTGATCTCTAGTTGCTTCCTTCTTTTTAACTTTAAGCTCTCTAGGAGGAACCCTATACTCACCTACGAAGGTGGGATTGAAATCAAGAGATCCCCAATCGTCTTTTGCGAGAACCTTCTCAGGATCAAAAGCCTTTTCATGTGTGGATTCAAGTTGAGAAGAATCTTCTTGATTATCAGAGGGTGATGATCCATCCATAGGTATCTTGTTTAAAGAGTCATCATTAGAAGAGGAAGATTTAGAAGAACTCCCTTTGGAAGTAGATGTTTGCAAACAAGCCTGAAGATTAGTATCACCTATCAAGGTATATGTCTTATTGTTATAAATAAATTTAACTTGTCTATGCAATGTAGAGGGGACAGCTTGCATACTATGAATCCAAGGTCTCCCTAATAACAAGTTGTATGTTAGATTTCCCGACATAACATGGATAGGAGTAGGCAAAGTAACAGGTCCCACTGTGATGGGTAAGGTGATAATACCTAATGAAGACTTAGCCACATTATCAAAGCCTCGAATGGGACGAGAGTCGGGCTCAATAAGGGTTGTATCCACATTCATCTTATGCAATAGATTAATGCTACACACATTAAGGCCAGAACCATTATCTACCAGTGTTCGTCTTATAGCAGTGTCATTTATGATAACCACAATCATCAAGGGATCATATTGATGTTGAATTTCACTAGTAGGCAACTCATCTTGAGTAAACACAATTTGAGTTTTAGGATTCATTACAGAGTTCACCAAAGACACTATATTACTAGATGTATTAGGTGGAGGAACATTCAAATCTTTCAAGGCATCTTGTAACATTCCATGATGAGCAGAAGAATTTTGGTTCAAATCCCAAAGGGATATCTTAGCAGGGGTAGCTTTAAGTTGTTCTATGAGATCATATTCCTTACCCAGAACTTGTGAAATACGTGGAGCTTGGGGAAGAATAGGTTGGGAAGGAGGAAGTGAAGTTAGGATAACTGGAGGAGGATTAGGTTGCCTATTGTTTCTAGTATTATAAGTATGGGCAACCGCATGATAACTCTCTCTAGTCAATTGCTTAGCATACTCATAAGGGCTCTTAGAGGAATAACCTCCTTGCACAGTAATAACAGGTTTCTTGGGAGTGCAAAAAGAATCATTAGCATAACCACCTTGAACCACTAAGATAGGCTTATTTAAAGGTTGAGAATTTTGAGAAGGACAAGCACCTTGGACAGTGAAGAGAGGTTTGTTAGGTGTCTCATTCACATGTATCAAATTGATTGAGGATGGTTTAGAGGAATGACCAAAAGTGTTGGAAGAATTATTGATAGTCTTCTCTTGCACTAAAATCTTATCACAGATTAGATCAATTTTAGGAGAGAGACAAGGGATAGGCATTGATGTTCTAGTAGGAAGAGTGATACTAGGAAAGGTCATATCATCCTCTATCATCAAAGGATCTACATGGGGAATAAACTCTCTAGGAGAAGGATCAACATTACTCTCTAAAGTCTCACTTTTGAGAGGGAGATCTTTGAAAGAGATGTTAACCATTTTTCTTTGAACTAGGGTTTCCTTATGAGTAGAACCAAGTTGAGGAGAGGGAGATGCTTTATTTTTAGAGGGAGAATAATTGAGATTCAAGGAAGGGGAGAAACTATCAAGGGAGTTTCCAATCTTGATTTCATCCCCTTTGGCTAGCGGTAGAGAATAATCTATACCTTCTTCTAATGGTTCATCCCAAATAGTGAGGTTGTTGAAAGGAATGTTTGAAGTATTGTCAATTTTGGGAGAGGAGATAACATTGTTTATTAATTCCTCATCCTTAGGAGGGAGAGAATCAATAGATGTGTTAAACTCATCCTCTTTCCTCAAAATATGTTCAATATGATCTTTAGGGGAGAGAGAATTAAGGAAATTGCTTATTATTTCATCTTCTTTCTCTAAGGGATGCTTATGGGTAAGACCAACTTTAGGAGAAGGGTAAGCATTTACCATTAATTCATCATCTCTAGTGGGACTTTTGTTGGAAAAGGAAAGGCCATCACTAGGAAATGTAGGGATAATGTCATCTTCTTGCACAAAAGGATCCTCATGAAGGGAGTGTTTTTTAGGAGACACAAAGGCATCAAGGGCATCATTCAACAAAGCATGATCATATCTATTAAAAGGTTTATCTTTTGATTCAAAAGGAGATATCTCTTCATAGAGGGGATCATTGAAAACAACCATGTTACTAGATTTAGTAGAAGAGCTGATAGGAATGTACCCTTGAGAGGAATCATTCGACTTATCTTTCTCATCACAACGAAATGGCATAGGAACAATGTTTATGAGTTTCTGGTAAAATGAAGGTTTGGTATATTTAGGTTTCAAAAATTCATCTAAAGCTTCATCTAACTCATAATCATCACAAATATGAACATCTTGCAAATAAAAATCTGACATTTTGAAATTGCATAAAATTTAAACACACAATGCAAAGAAAAACACTTTTCTTTTTTTTTTCTTTTTTTTTTCTTTTTAATGAAAATGAAATGAAAACACACTAAATCTAGATCTAGATCTAACAAATGCAATGCAAGAGGAAGCAATGATAGATTCACGTCAGGTTCACCAAAATGTGGGGGAGAAAAAGTGACACTAAGCAAACATGCCCTAATCTCACTTTCAACCACACACTTGTGGAATACGAAAGAGCCTAGAGGTATCACACAATTGGCTACTTCTTTTTGTGAAAGAGAGAGCCATGGGCTACCTATTAGGGTTTCTATTCCTTTGTTGTAATTGAAAGATAGAATGATGCAAGTTCAATTCCTAACCCCAAAATGCAAGTATGAACTAATGACAAGATTGCAGAATTGAACTTAAACAATGGAAAGCTATAAACACAAGGACAAGACAAGAATGTAAATGCATACCCGGAGTTAAAATCTAAGTGAAAATGTTTGGGATGGGGGCGCGGGCACCACTGTCCTAATTCTGCCCCTGAAACTGCTCCGGAAACTGTTGTTTTGCACTCTGGAAAAGCTGTCAAAAATGCTGAAAATGCTGTCTGTCAGGAGGAGCAGGGCACCCAGCGCCCCTGTCCTAGGGACCAGGGCGCCCAGCGCCCCTGTCCTGGCAGGACTAGGGCGCCCCATGCCCCTGTCCTGGTCTTTTTCCCTGAAACTTGGTGTGAAGTTCAGTCTCCGTCTGCTTCTTCCGGATCTATAACTTGCGGCGTCGTCCGAATTCCGAAACCTGCACTTATATCTGAAAAGGTGTGGTGGGCGGCTATATAGGGTTTTGCCTTAGTCAAACCCCCGCTTCGGTGATTTCCACCTCCACGAATAGCCAATTTGTATTGTAAAATGTATTGTGTGTGCAGACCTAGTGTGTGTGCAAGGTCCTTAAATGCAAGAAAGCAAACTAGAGCAACCTAGAAAGTAAACCCTAATTGCTTGTAAATGATAATGTAAATGCTCTAAATCAAGATGCAAAGTGATCTAAAGCATGAATAAAGGATATATTGAAGCTTATGCAAAGACATGAAAACAACATGAAATCATACCCAACCCTTAAGGGAGGAGTACAAGCCAATCTTCAGTCGGTAATCTCCTATTGTTCTTCAATGTCTTCCAAGCCCTAAATGAATGAAATTGATGAATGCTTGATGGATGGATGTTGAATGTTGTTGAAGTCTTCAAAGATCTGCTCTTTCGCTGCATAGAAGGTCCTCGAAAGCCCAAAATTCGGATCCTTTCAAATGAAGAAAGAGAGCTCTTATATATGAAACCCTAGGTCTTAATTTCAACTTTAGGCCGACTTAGAGATTGAATCTCCCGCCAATTTCTTGGGGTTAAGCTTTATTTTATGATTGGATCGCGCTCCTAAAATTTCGGGAAAAATGTCCGGGACCATGTTGCACTCCGGGCGCCATGGTCCCGACAACTTTTCACCAAATTTTCAGGACTGTCGGATATGATGATTTTAGAGAGAATCCTGAAGTTACAGGTGATTTCAAGATGTTTTGACCCCCAAAATCAAGCCCCCAAGTTCAAAATAGGACCTAATTAGGGTTTTTGATTAAATGATGTATTGGAAGAATAAAATGAAAGGGGCACACTTTAATGAAAGGTCCCAACTTTATGATGTGGGAGATGATGAAATAGGACCTTAGACCTAATTAATTTAATTAATTAAGTGCTAAGGGGAAATGGAATGCAAAATGCAAAATGCGCCAAGGCGGGTGCTAAACTAGGTGTGAAATTGTACCACCCTAGCAAGTGCGTACAATTTACGACGCTACAATCACAAAGGGCCTTTGAATCTTTGAAACCATTTTATTGTGTTCCTCTTAAGATTCACAATACCTGTTGTTGCAAGTACCATGTGGAGATTTCAATGTACCATGAACTTTTATGTCATATTTGTTCTACGATGCATATTAATGAGATGTTGAAGGAGTGTGGTGCAATGCTATTTCCGAGATCATCAAGAGACTTGCAAGACCTATTTTTATGCCCTAGAGATGATGGCTGCTATTTCTATAGAAATGATTGTTTTAATGAGAAGTGCTCAGAATGCGATGGGTTGTCAAAGTTTGTTTCATGTTTTCATGAGGGCAGCGAGCACGAGTTTGGAAATAATTATGTTGAGAAAAAAAGATACAAGACAGTGAAATATACTTTGAAGAGTGGACATGAAGGTTCTAGATTCGAATTAGTCTCAAGAGAAGTGAGTATTGCTGATTTTATTTTGGATTTTAAGGAAAATCTTTTCTACAAGTATGCAAGGCACACCCATAGGTCTCAGTGGTTGGATCAATTGTTTAGGATGTGTAAGAACTCTTTCCCGATTGGCACTATTGTATCGGTGGTTGATTTTGCAGAGAACTATACATTGCAACCATAGAATGAGGTACAGTCTCAATACTACAATTCAGTCCAGATTGCTATTTTTGTTCACATTACATATAGACATGCTCCTGATAGTACAAAAGAGGACAGGAAGATAATCAGGGAGTATCATTTTTATATGAGTGATGATAGATCACACTCCTCTGAGTATGTGCAACATTCTTTCAAGAATGTTTTTGAGTTCTTACATGAGAAAGATATTGCAATTGACCAACATATAATATGGTTAGATAACTGTACGGGTCAATTCAAGAATTCCCGTATGTTTTATTGGTTGAGTAGAATGCATGTGTAGAGGCGTATACCTCATATTTGGTGTTTTTTTAGGCGGGGCATGGGAAGGGAGAGCATGATGGAGCAGGTGCATGTTTGAAGAGAGCTCTAGTTAAGAAGCAATTGAGGATTTCAGGTGCAAATTTCTCTGATGCACATTCTATTGTTGATTGGTGTAGTTCAGCATTGTCACATGGAGGTACTCTTGATTCAGCAGTGAGCATATTCTTTTGGTTGGTTGAGGAGGGAACAGTGGGAGATAGATTGGATTGTCAAACAATTAAAGATTCTTCAAAGATGCATTCATTTCTTAGCTCAGATGCAAGTACATGGACCATTTGGACACGAGTGTTGGCTTGTTTTTGTTAGAGTTGTGTTCGGTGTGATTGGGATCAATGCGAGTCAAGTGAGTGGGTTGATACGTGGGTTCCCCACTATCTAACTCCTTTATCTCAAACAATATCCTTGTCAAACGATGACATGGAAAGTTCACTTGAGTATGATCATCTATCAGATCTTGTACAACCAGGACATGTTTTTGCAGTTGTTGCACCGCAAGGGAATGAAGAGAGATCAGAATATTGGTTGGCACGATGTCTACAGGGAAAACAAAAGCTAACACAACCAGTGACAGATGATGTTGGGTTCACATATCCTACAGGTTCAATTGTTGTTGTGGGAACTTGGTTGTGAACATTCATGATTAGAAAGAATGGCATACCTACATTTGAAGACTATGAGAGACACAAAACCATTATAATGTATTCACACCTTATTATAGCTACAAATGTCAAGTTGTTGAAGCATCAAGCAAAACCGAAGACCAAAAAGCTATGGACAATGACTACTGTTGATCATGAAGCAATACTGGATACTCTTAAACAAAGAGATGACCCTTCAAGCACACTTGAGTAGTAGGTCTTTAATGGTGCCTTATTTTTTTTATCATGCATTTCATTTCAAACAATGATCATTAAACCTTAATGTTCAAGTTTGTTACGTGTATATTAAGGATGTGTTCAAAATGCAGGTCTATTGATGAACATTTTTTTTTGGCAACATGGTTTTTGCATGCACATAGCGAGTACACTCGATATAATTGGAAGGGACGTATTTTTGCAACATGACTTATTATCATGCATTTGATGAGCTTTACAATTTTTGTTATTAGACAACACTATTTGATATTTTTTATGATATAATTATCACATAACCTTTATGCTCATGAAGGTCTTTTTTGATGATATACAACAGTATCACATTACGATTTTTGCGTCAACATAGTGGGTTTTGTTGATATAATTCGAAGGGACGTATTTTTATGGTATATAATCCCACCTTTTCATTTATTATCATGCATTTCGGTTGAAGTGATTGTCATAAATCCTTTATGTTCATCCATGCATTTTATGTGTAGACTAACAATTCTTAAAAATACAAGTTCATGCTAGATCATTCGTCGTTGACAAGACCCTCTCTTGGTGATGGTACATATTCCTTTGTGCATTAATGAGATTAAATTATGGGTCTTGTTGTGTTTATTATCATGAAGATGATTCAAATGCATGTGGCCAAAACACATCTTCAGTGGATCAAATTGTCATGACAGATGATCTATTGAATCAAAAATTTGACATTGATGGTCAAGGTGGTCTATTGAATCAAACATTTGACATTTGATAATGTTGGGCCTTCGACATCAACACCTACTAGTCAAGGTAGTCATCGAACTTTCACTCAGGTAACCTTGTCTATTTTTATTCATTAATGGTTTATAAAATAAAGTCAGTTAGATTTTGGCAATTGAATAACATTATTTCATTTTCAGACACTGACATCAGATGCACCTAATGTTCTCTCCACAATGGAGCATGTTGTTCTCTAGCAGTAGCATCTTTGATGCTTTTGACAGTAGTATGAGTCAGATTAGTAAATTTCTAATTTGATGCTTCCCATAGGGCTTTGCAACTTCAGATTGTGAGTGTGCCCCTGTTACAAATGAATTGTACTTTAATCAACATAGATGGTCTATTATGGCTTTTTTGTAAGACTATATGGTTTTATAACATATATTGTACTTTAATCGACATATAACAATATCCAAGTGGTGGTTGGCATAAGCTTGAATATGGTAAGTTCTATGCATCTTGAAGTTGAATATGATATGTTGTATACATCTTGAAGTTGAAATTTGATTAGACTTTGTCAGCATTTGATGAATCATAAATGTAATAATGCCTAACTGGACATGTCAGAGCCGACAGTTCGTCATCGCGATGAGTAGAACGAGAAATCGGCCACACGACAACATTCCATTGAGTGAGACTGACGATTTTTTCGCCAACTGAAAAATTGCTGCCCTAATAAAACTGTAGGGCAACTTGAAAAATGAGATAGGATTTTGTAGGGACCTCTCTCATGGCCCTGTAGGTTCAAACGGATTGTTCGCAGGTGCCACGAATTCCGAGTTAGGGCCCGTCAAAGTTTGATAATTTTGAACACTTAGGGCACTCAAGGGACGACGCCGGTAGGGTATGACCCTGAGCGTTCGATTGAGTGGGGGGGAAAAATAGGAGCATGTGTAGGGTAATAATGCCTAACTGGACATGTCGGAGCCAACAGTTTGTCATCGTGACGAGCTGAACGAGAAATCGGCCACGCGACAACATTCCATTGAGTGAGACTAACAAATTTTTCGCCAACCAAAAAATTGCTTCCCTAATAAAACTGTAGGGCAACATGAAAAACCAAGATAGACTTTTGTAGGGACCTATCTCATGGCCCTGTAGGTTCAAACGGATCATTCGCAGGTGCCACAGATTCCGAGTTAGGGCTCGTCAAAGTTTGACAATTTTGAGCACTTAGGGCGCTCAAGGGACGACGCCGGTAGGGTATGATCCCAAGCGTTCGATCAAGTGGGGGGGCAAAACAGGAGCATGCATAGGGTAATAATGCCTAACTAGACATGTCGGAGCCAACGGTTCGGCATCGCGATGAGCTGAATGAGAAATCGGCCACGCGACAACATTCCATTGAGTGAGATTGACGATTTTTTTGCCAACTGAAAAATTGCTGCCCTTATAAAACCGTAGGGCAACTTGAAAAATCGAGATAGGATTTTGTAGGGACTTCTCTCATGGCCCCATAGGTTCAAATGGATTGTTCGCAGGTGCCACGGATTCCGAGTTAGGGCCCGTCAAAGTTTGATAATTTTGAGCACTTAGGGCGCTCAAGGGACGACGCCAGTAGGGTATGACTTTAAGCGTTCGATCGAGTGGGAGGGAAAAACAGGAGCATGCGTAGGGTAATAATGCCTAACTAGACATGTCGGAGTCGACGGTTTGTCATCGCGACGAGCTGAACGAGAAATCGACCATGCGACAACATTCCATTGAGTGAGACTGATGATTTTTTTGCCAACCGAAAAATTGTTGCCCTAATAAAACCGTAGGGCAACTTGAAATACCGAGATAGGCTTTTGTAGGGACCCCTCTCGTGGCCTCGTAGGTTCAAACGGATCATTCACAGGTGCCACGGATTCCGAGTTAGGGCCCATCAAAGTTTGACAATTTTGAGCACTTAGGGAGCTCAAGGGACAACGCCAGTAGGGTATGACCTCAAGCGTTCGATCGAGTGGGGGGGCAAAATAGGAGCATGTGTAGGGTATTGTTCATTAAATGAATTGTATTGTTCATTGAATGAATTGTATTGTATTGTTGATTAAATGAATTGTATTGTTCATTAAATAAATTGTATTGTATTGTTCATTAAATGAATTATATTGTTCATTATAAAAACAACACTTACGATGAAATGAAATGAATTGTATTGTTCATTAAATAGCCATTATTAACCATTGTTAATTATTGGAATGAAGATTAAAGATTTCCATGATAACACCACACACAGATGAGCAACAATTTATATGATCAAATATCAACTTCTATATAAATAAAAATGTCGAATGATTACAAATGTATGTCCATACACAAATATGGCATAAACGCCAACTGAAACAAAATGTATGTCTAAATACGTGAATGTATGTCCATATACAAAATATACATGCCAACTAGACATGTAAGAATCCCAAAACTATCTATAACATCCTAAGCTGCTGATGGATCATCAAAATCGATCCTCTTCGCCGCACTGCTCGACTCTGAAGGATCCTGCACAAGAAAAACAAACCACGATTAATATTAGTTATATTATATAATTCACATTCGAAAAGTTAACATAAAAATGAACTATTTAATTGAACTATTCATGTTTACCTCATCTCCATGTTTTCTCTTCAGCTTTGCAGGACTCTTGATGTATGTCTTTGGTAGAGGAGGTATGTTTTGAATATTTTGATACACAACCTACATATGTTCAGAAACATGAGATTGATACAAGTTAGCATATAATTGTCACTGATAATAACAAATTATATCTACTAATCAAATAATAAAATAAACACACATCTACTCAAGGCATCTCTTCTTCTTCTTCAGGTATGCTGGGTGTAGTCATCAAGGATGTGAAGCCAAGAGTTCTCTGTATATATACACAACAAGTATATGAAACTATCAATCTATGTCTAGACATGTATAATCACTATAAGTTATTTAAACTATTCATTCAATCATATTTGCATTCAATTACCTTTCCCTTGTCTCCAATTGCACTACCAGATCCTAGATCACACTGCACCGCACTTGTGTTGCTTGTCCCCTACAAGAGTAAAATAAGATATACATGCAAGTTACTACATAATCTAATTAATACAAATATAAATGATGAGCATGTATGTACAATAAAATACAAACGACTAGGTGCAATAATATATGTACCGTCAAGCTATCGAGGCCAAATGAAATGACCGACAAGGTGCCCTCCTGAATCTATCTCAACTCATCCTCGGTCATCAACTATTAAATAGACCATGTAAATAAAAATTAGTACTTAATATTATCTAATTTATAAATATTTAATTAAAATATAACATGAACTGTGAAAACACAAATCTTACCAATACATCATCAATGTATGATGACGGTGCCTCCTCGCCTCTAGCATGTGAGGACTCCCCAGGGTATCCTCTAGTCTATGTAATAACCTCTGGTGCATCATGCATCTCATGCACCTCATAAGATGCACTGTCCATGGTAGGATCAACGGGTTATCCAACTGGACCCAAGCATACGTGCCCACACATGACACAACTATGGGGCACGCATATGTGTGGAGCCGAGGATGAGGTGTCACCGGCACCGGATGCACCGCTACCATCAAGAGTAGGTTGAGCTACTGACGCAGCCTGAGAAACCAAAAGGCTACTCAAAGAGTGAATAGTCGATATGGTCCGTGAAGCCGCCTCACAAATGATATCAGGATGCTAAACTGCAGGTGGGGGATCAATAGGAGGAGGGGGGACATATGGGCCCTGGACTACTCTGACTGCCCCAAGTCTATTTTGGGGCATACCTAAACCTACACCCTGGAAAGGTTAGATATCAAAGTAGTTCACATGTTTGTGTAAAACAAACTCAGCATACAATTTTTTTATGAAATAGAAGGGGATATCAAGATTATTGTTGGGTGGTTTGTCGAAAACCATCCACCAACGATCCCAAAAAATTTTCACAATCCCATCATTTGTGCACCATTTGATAGAAAGTTTTGTTTTTTTGGGATCTACGGGTTGACCAGTACGGGGATTGACAAACAATGAGGTGATTTTGGCTTTGGATATCTCAAGATCCTTGATATCCTTATACGACAAGCCATCTACATATTTTTCCTTCATAGAATCTTGCCACAAAAGGGCGACATCGTGCTCCTCAGTCATGGTTTCCATACTTTTTACGATCGACGTGAGAGGATCAAACAATGGGTTTAGACAAGGGATCCTACGATATACTTCTGCAATCCCCCTCAATTCATTCAAATTTTTTGCAATCAAATCTTGAATTGAGGGGGGGTTTGACAAATGAGGGTTTGGTTGTTGCAGTTGTGGTTGGTCAGTGTTTTCATTGTTATCCCCCATTTTTAACCTAATTGAATGTAAACAATTAAATTTAGTTAACAAATTTAAACAATCAGGTATTTGATTTTTAAAAAACCTAGTTTTCATGAAAAAAAAACCATATTTTCAATGAAAAATCAAATAAACATTCACAAAAAATACAAAAAATGAATGAAAATGATTCAAAATGACAAAATTCTTACCTCTAAATCTATTTTTTACCAATTTTTTGTCAAAACACCGGATATCGGATTTTGATGAATTCGCGCGACCCGTGAGTTAAAAATGACTCACGGGACTGTCACTGTCAAAATATAAAAGTCTCAGAAAATCAGATATCCAATAAAATTGGATATCCGATTTCAACACTTAATTATTTTTAAATAACATATATAATATAATAATATATTATATAATACGTATTGTATTATATTATATATATTATAATATATTAAATTACATTATATTATATTATATTATATTATATTATATTATATATATTATAATATATTAAATTATATTATATTATATTATATTATATATATTATAATATATTAAATTATATTATATTATATTATATTATATATATTATAATATATTAAATTATATTATATTATATTATATTATATTATATTATATTATATTATATTATATAGTATTATATTATATTATATTATATTATATTATATTATATTATATTATATTATATTATATTATATTATATTATATTGTATAATATAATATAATATAATATAATATAATATAATATAATATAATATAATATAATATTATATAATATAATATAATATTATGTTATATCATATATAATATTATATTATATTATATATAATATTATATTATATTATATTATATAATATATATAATATTATATATAATATTATATAATATATATAATATTATATATAATATTATATAATATAATATAATATAATATTGTATTATATAATACATATTATATTATATTATATTATATTATAATATATAATATAATACAATATTATATAATATATAATATTATATAATATGTATTATATTATATTATATATTATATAATAATATAATATTATATAATAATATTATATTATATTATATATAATATATTAATATAATATAATATAATATTATATAATATAATATTATGTTATATAATATAATATTATGTTATATTATATTATATTATATATAATATAATATAATATTATATTATATTATATTATATTATATTATATTATATTATATTATATTATATTATATTATATTATATATTGTATTATATTATATATAATATAATATTGTATTATATAATACGTATTATATTATATTATATATAATATAATATTATATTATATTATATATTATAATAATACAATATTATATAATATATAATATAATATTATATTATATTATATAATATAATATTATATTATATTATATAATATAATATTATATTATATTATATTATATTATTCTATATATAATATTGTATTATATAATACATAGCATATAATATATTTTTAAAATTAAAATTACAAATAAAAATTAGATATCGGATATCCGATGTTATCCGATATCCGATTTGCATAGGTAATTACCAGGCCAAGGTGTACTGACACCCAGGGCAAGCAAAAAGTCAACACGGATTTTCGCATTTTTAGGCGAGTGAAGAAGGCTTTTTTTTCACATCGCCACTTTTTGACCCCCCTTGATCCTGCACTAACCCGTAACAAAGATCCCAATATCAACAACCTCCATTGAGAACATAACTTTTTCCTTGTCCTTGTTGTCACTTCTAGAAAAGTTGCAAGAGTGTGTTGGCCTTTTAAGGAAATGAAAGATATAAGCATCCTCTCCTTTAAAATCTTGGAATGAACTCTACTTTTATTTTTTAGTCTCTAACCTTTATTGTCTCTTATCTTCTTGATTTTTCATTCGCTAACCTTTATTTCCTCTTACTTTTTGTAGTCGAAAAAAACAAGCACAAGCTCTCACAAAAGATAAGAGAAAAGAAAAAAGTGGACATCTATTATCAATAAAAGCTCCTGAATCTTAAAATGTTTAAATAAATTTGGATCATTTTTTAACTTTTTAAATTAGTAATTTATTTTTTTATTTTTTTATTTTTTAGTGGTATTTTATTATTATTTATTTATTTATGATTTGTGATGTGGACTTGTTGACAACTAACCATTTGTAATTGTTTATTTGAAGGATTGAACCAAGGAATTAAAACTATTTCAGAAACACTCCTACAAGTAGGGAAAATAATTCGATTATAGAAAGGTTGTTGGTAGTTGTATTTGTATTGACTATATATGAAATAAATATGAGATAATCAAGGGGCTAATGGATTTGGTAGCTTGAGTCTTAGGTTTCTCCTCGAGGTCTTGGGTTCAACTCCCTATCTCATGAATTATTTTGTTGTGCACACTTGGGGGCGAGTGTTGATAGCCGCGCGACCCTAGGGACTAGTCTCGCCTCAACTTGCCTCTCTCTTGAGCCCCAACTTGGTTGTTAATGGCCAAGGTAAGGTTCCAGATTTGAGAGTTGGGCTGAGATGTGGGGATGCCCTAAGGATAACGACAAAAAAATATGAGATAATCAATCTAAATGTTTAGAAGTATTGGGATATTTGATTCATATTACTTGAGGTCTTTAAAAAAATTTTAAAAAATGAATAGGAGAAAAAAAAAATTATGAAATCCATTGAGTTGATTGTTGAAGGTTCAATAATATGTCTTCATCAATTACATGATAATAGGCTTTTCAAGTAAAAATAATTGTGACTTCTAGTTAGATCTACTAATCAATTACAAGTAGTTAAATATTTTATTTTGGATAACATGTTTACCTAATCTTTAAACAATTTTGAAAACCTAATGATTCTTTGGAGAAGAATAAATGAACTTACATACATGAGAACGACATGCCCACTCACATTCCTGTAGAAATTCTATTGCAGTCACTGATTATTAATCTCCTATCTCATAAAAATTATTTAACTGCTGAAAATAAATTTACAGCTGAATATCGAAAAATAACACAACTGCAACTTCACTAAAAATACGGAAAGAAATAAGCAACACAAGGACACAATATTTTTGGACAATCGTCCCTGGAAAAACCCCTAAGGGAAAACCAGTACTGCAAATGAGAAATATATTAAACTTCAGCAAATTAAGAGATACAAAATTCCTTGCCTCTCACTGGCAGAACCTCGACAATCTCCCAATTCCTCCTGCTGATATTCCTCCACTACTATCTCCCAACGCTATCACTGCGCCTCTTGCTAACACTGCAAGACTGTTTGCTATTACTGCAAACACATTTGCTAACACTGCAAATGCTCTCCAAGATGTATTTTCCAAATGCCCCTAGACCTCCTTTTATACTACCCTCGTTGATAAACCAACGGCCGAGATTGATTCTCAATCAACGGTTGAGATTAAAACAACCCAACAACCAATAACAAAATCGGTTTCTAGTTGCTTCCAAAAGTGGTCAATTAATTAACAAATAATTGTCCCTACTCTAACTAATTAGTTAGTAAAACAATTATTTACTAATTAATCACATCTGGACAAACAGCTGTCCAAAGCTAACAAACTAACACTCCCTCTTAGCGAGGAAGCTGTTCTGCATGACACCCAACTTCTCTCTGAAGAAGATGAATTTTGCCTTCCCCAATGCCTTTGTTAGAATGTCTGCTACCTGTTGATCTGTAGGTATAAATTGTAGCTGAACAATCCCTCATTGTACACTATCCCTGATGAAGTGATACCTGATGTCTATATGTTTCGACCTATCATGAAACACTGGATTCTCAGTCAACTTGATGCAACTCTGATTGTCACAGTGTATCACCGTAGTCTCAACCTTCTGACCAAACAAGGCTACTAGCAACTTCCGAAGCCATATAGCTTCACACGTTGCCATGCTGGCTGCTATGTATTCTGCTTCTGATGAACTCAAGGCCACAGATTTTTGCTTCCTGCTGAACCAAGAAACAACTCCTGATCCCAAGCTGAAACAACATCCTGAAGTACTCCTTTTGTCCATTGTACTGCCTGCACAATCTGCATCAGTATAGCCTATCAACTTGATACCTTCACCTCGAACATATCTGATCCCGTACTCAACTGTACCATGAAGATAACGCAACACATGCTTAGCCGCCGTCCAATGCACTCTCTTTGGCTCTACCATGAACTGACTAAGAGAGTTTACTGCAAAGGCTATATCTGGCCTGGTGTTGACCAAATACATGAGCGAACCAATCAGCTGCCTGTATAGGGTGGGATCAACATCCTTTTTCTTGGATGCATCTACCTTCCTCCAATTAGTGATCATGGGTGTAGACATGGCTTTGCAATCTTCCATCTCGAATCTCTTCAAGATTTCAATGCAATATTTCCCTTGACCAAGGAAAATCTCTCCATCAGTCTGCCACACCTCCATGCCTAGAAAGTAGTGCATAAGTCCCAAATTCTTCATCTCAAACTCTTCTGCAAGGTCCCTCTTGCAATCCTCTATGAGCCCTAGCGCACCAGTAAGAAACAAGTCATCCACATATAGAACAAGAATGAGAACCTGACCCCCAACCACCAAGTAGTAGAGGTTCGCATCAGCCTCACTCTTCACAAAGCCCATTTCCTGCAAGTATGTATCAATGCGCTCATACCACGCTCTGGGAGCCTGCTTGAGTCCGTATAAGGCTTTCTTTAATCTGCACACGTGGGTCTCTTTGCTGTGTGCTACAAAGCCTTCTGGTTGTTCTATGTATACCTCCTCCTTCAATTCTCCATTAAGGAATGTTGTCTTGACATCCATTTGATGGATCTGCCATCCCATCTGTGCTGCAAATGAGATTACAGCTCGTATAGAAGTATACCTGGCCACAGGAGCAAATGTCTCCTCATAGTCTATTCCCTCCTTCTGAGAGAACCCCTTGGCCACAAACCTCGCCTTATATTTCTCGATGCTACCATCTGCACCATGCTTTATCTTGAAGATCCAACGTGATCCAACTACTGCTCTATCAGTTGGTCTAGGCACTACCTCCCATACATCATTCTGCATTATTGAGTTATATTCCTCAACCATAGCATCTCACCATACCTGATGCTTTGCAGCTTCCTGATAGCTGGAAGGTTCACTATCTACCAACTGGCTGACTAATGCCACATAGTCATTGAACTTGGCTGGTTGTCTCCTCTGTCTTGTACTCTTCCTAGGAGCTCCCACAGACTCCTGAGTATCCCTTTGTATGTCTTGAACCTCATGGTTCCTACTGCCAACTGTAGAGGATGAAATATCAACCTCTATATCATCTAGATGCATATCCTGCTGCACCAGTTGCTCCATACTCTGTGAATCTTCACTACCTGAGTCTATGCTTGTACTAGTAACTGTACTTGAGCTTTGTTGTCCTTGACTTGGACTTGGAGCTTTTGTTGGCTGCTCACTCTGATCATCTGCTGGCAAATCTCTGGATCTTCTAAACGCCTTGTCCTCCATGAACTTGACATCGCGTCTGACAATAATTCTTCTGGTCCCTGGAATGAACATCCTATATGCCTTTGAAGTTTCACTATACCCAACAAAGTACCCCTTCTCTGCAGTCTGATCTAACTTGGTACGTGTGTCTCCAGGAATAAGGCAATATGCCAAACTCCCAAATATCCTGAAGTGACCAACATCTGGCTTCTTCCCTGTGAAAGCCTCCTCTGGTGTCATTTTCCCTAGTACCTTGTGTGGAACCCTATTCTGAATGTAGACTGCTGTACTACATGCTTCTGCCCATAAGTAGCGGGGCATGTCCTGGTCATGTAGCATAGCCCTTGCTGCCTCCGAAATAGAACGGTTCTTCCTCTCAGCAACTCCATTCTGTTGTGGATTGTAAGGAACAGTCCACTCTCTCTTGATTCCTTCTCTGGTACAGAAATCCTGGAAGTCATTTCCTTTGTACTCGCCTCCATTGTCTGACCGAAGAACCTTTATCTTCCTTCCTGTTGAGTTCTCCACAAGAGCCTTGAACTCTTGGAAGCGACTGAAAACCTCATCCTTGGTCTTCAAGAAGTATATCCAGGTCTTCCTGGAGAAATCATCAATAAAGGTAACATAATACTCATATCCTCTGAGAGACTTTGTCGACATTGGTCCACATACATCTGAATGTACTAGATCAAGAACACCCGTAGATCTGGTGTCACTCCTTGGAAAAGATGCTTTCGCAAACTTTCCCAACACACATCCCTTACATACATCATCATGCTCTGTGCTCACCTCTGGAACACCTGTCACCGTCTCACGAAGCAATCTAAGTGCTCCATGATGAATATGGCCCATCCTCCTATGCCATAGCTCTCCAAGATCTCTAGGGTTACTACTGCTCATGAGTGCCTTAGGAGTATCAAACTGCAACCTATAAAGGCGACCACTCCTAACTCCAATAGATACGGGTGATTTCCAATCTTTATGCTTAATCAAAACATGCATCCCTCTAAAGAGAACATTATACCCTTTATCCTGAAGGACAGATACAGAAACCAAATTCATACCTAAGCCTGGCACATGCAACACATCATGAAGAGGAATTACCTTTCCATTCTCCCTCTGAAGTTGAACAGTCCCTTTCCCAACTGAGTTGAGCTTGGACAAGTTCCCCATAGAGATCTGGATTCTGGTGTTTTCCTCCTTGTAGCTGGAGAAGTACTCTCGAACTCCTGTCATATGAAATGATGCCCCACTGTCTATATACCAGACACTCTGTGAGGTTGAGCTAATCATACAGGCTATGAGTGCAAACTCATCCTCCAATCTACTAGAGAGCTCCTCTGCACTTGCTGAAGCTGCCACTTGGTTCTTTCCCTTCTTATCTTTCTTCCTTTGTGGGCAATCGCTGACATAGTGGCCAAACTCGTGACAACCAAAGCACTTGACCTTAGATAGGTCCTTCTTCTTCTTTTCAATTTGTGAATTTGCTCCTTTGCTAGATCCCTTCTTTGTTTTCCCCTTTCCCGCTAGGGCAACATTTTCTTGTTCTACCTCACTTTTCTGACTCTTATTGTTGGCTCCATTGACAAGGCTTAGTCTAAGCTCCTCCTGAGTGAAATCACTCCAAAGTCGATCCCAGCTAGGTAAGGTGTCTCGTCCATTAATAACTTGAACAAAGACATCCCATTGCTTAGTAAACCCATTTAGGGCTATTCTTACTAGCTCGTCTTCATTTGGCTTATCTCCAACAGCTGCTAACTCGTCCTTGACAAGTCTAAGCCTGGTGAGGTAACTTGTAACATCTTCTCCCTTGTTCATCCGGGTATTCCTCAATTTTTCTCTGAGAATCAGCTTCCGGTTAGTGGTAGCATTCTGGTACAGATTCATAATGGCGTCCCACATCTTCTTCGCTGTATCTAACTCTGCGATATGTGGAACAACATGGTCCTTGACACCATCAAGGATTATCCTCCTCGCCTTGGCATCATCCTTCTTGTATGCTACAAGTTGTACTGGATCTGTAGGTACAGCTATAGTACTGGTAACATATTCCTTGATACCATTCTCTTCCAACAATAAAGAAATTCTAGCTTTCCAGACACCAAAATTTGAGGCACCATCCAATCTGTCCTGATCTCTCAAACCTGCTAAGGCCATCTCAAAGAAATAAAGGAAAACAATAACTCGAAAGAGGTCAAACTCAAATTTCTTTCCTTTGCTTAGGGTAAACCTTTTCTACCCTCAACAAAGCTCTGATACCATGTAGAAATTCTATTGCAGTCACTGATTATTAATCTCCTATCTCATAAAAATTATTTAACTGCTGAAAATAAATTTACAGCTGAATATCGAAAAATAACACAACTGCAACTTCACTAAAAATACGGAAAGAAATAAGCAACACAAGGACACAATATTTTTGGACAATCGTCCCTGGAAAAACCCCTAAGGGAAAACCAGTACTGCAAATGAGAAATATATTAAACTTCAGCAAATTAAGAGATACAAAATTCCTTTCCTCTCACTGGCAGAACCTCGACAATCTCCCAATTCCTCCTGCTGATATTCCTCCACTACTATCTCCCAACGCTATCACTGCGCCTCTTGCTAACACTGCAAGACTGTTTGCTATTACTGCAAACACATTTGCTAACACTGCAAATGCTCTCCAAGATGTATTTTCCAAATGCCCCTAGACCTCCTTTTATACTACCCTTGTTGATAAACCAACGGTTGAGATTAAAACAACCCAACAACCAATAACAAAATCGGTTTCTAGTTGCTTCCAAAAGTGGTCAATTAATTAACAAATAATTGTCCCTACTCTAACTAATTAGTTAGTAAAACAATTATTTACTAATTAATCACATCTGGACAAACAGCTGTCCAAAGCTAACAAACTAACAATTCCTATACGAAAAACTCATCTATTTGAAGGAAGAAAATAATCTAAGACTTCAAATATTTTTTCTTTAGTTTTTATAATTATCATTTTCTACTAAATGATTTATTTATGTGGTCAAACAAAGCAATTATGAGCTTGATTTTAGTATAAAGTTATTTATGTATTTTTATTGTTCAGTTGACCCTATTTGCTTTGCATGCTTTTTGTAAAAAAAATTATTATGATTTTTCATAAAAATTAGATCTGCAACTCTAATTCTATATGTTAACTCTTGTGGACACTCAACTATTATTTTGTTGTGGGTTGCTCATTTAGAAAAATAGAAATTAAATTATGGAGAACAATTTTGATATAATTATTTTATATAATAATAATGTTGTTAAAATAATTAACTTATTAAAAACATATTATTATTTTTCATCTATTTTTTAAAATTTATAAAATTTATATTATATTAGGGAATCTAAAATTTCTATAAGTATTTTGATTATCATAATAATTTGTTTTTTGATTAATATTATCTATATTATCAGTTAAAAAATAATTCTACATGCATTTATTAAAATAAAATTATAATATCAAAATTATTATTTGATTAAAAAAGGTATTATTATTTTTCATACAATTATTTAAATTTGCATTATATTAAGAAATCTTTTTTTTTAAAGTGTTTTGGTTGTCATATAAATTTATTTTTTTGATGAATGTTATCTATATCACCATTAAAAAAAATAGTGTTATACATGTTCATAAAAGAATTAGTGGAAATCTTTACATTTTTTGAATCAACCTCTTCTTTGTTTGACAAAAATAGCAACAACCTATCCTTTGATTGAAGTAGAAAAATCTTCTTTGATAGAAGCGGTATAAACCTCTCCTTTAATAGAGCTCCCAATAGCATCAACCACCTAGCGAACACAACTATTGCCTAGGGAAACATTCTTTCATCATTACATTCTTCCACATTCTTTCTTGCATTGCTTTGAAACCTACTCAATAAATGCACCTCCACTGAAGTTGTACTTGCATTGCACCTCCACCTAAAACCCACCTACACTACACCTAATTGCATACAATAACCTTTGAAAAGTAGCAGAATGTGGCCATCTGATTGTAGATAAAGTAGCAAAATATGGCCATTGGATTATAGATATTGTAGTCCAACCTCCACCTCCACCCGATGTTGAAATAAACATTGTAGTTGAACTTGAACCTCAAGTGCAAGCTGAACCTGAACCTGATGCACAAGCTAAATGTGAACTTAAACCTAAACACGAAAGTGAACCTGAATGTGTACCACCCAACAAAAACATATATTAAAAAAACTCAATCATCTTTTTATTAGGTCTCATAGCACTCCCTCTACTTTTCGTACTTCCTACTACAGAACAAAGACTAATAGGCATGGAACTGGTATCTAGACGAGTTGCAAGAGTGTGTTGACCTTTTGAAAGAAACAAAATCATATAGGTGGCATTGATGAACTAACCGATATAACCCAACAACTCCTCTAAAGGAAAAAGGTTAGTATATAGCCCACCATTTAAAAGCTTGGAATGAATTACGCTTAATTTTTATCTCTTTTATTTTTTAATTAAACCTTTACTTCCTCTTTACTTTTAAGTAAATTTATAAATATTATAAATTAGTTGAAATAAATTGGAATGATAAATTTTCCAATTTCATAGAATAAAAATATAGTAAATTTTCTAAATAAATTTTTAACATAGATTTCAAAATAAATGTTACATTCAATTATACATATGATATATGTAAATTATTACTGAAATTTAAATAAATATCACATAAACTTTTCATGTATTTTCTCCTAATTATTATCTAAATTAATACCACATTAAATTAAAAAAATTAATTATAAATTTTTATTTTAATTATAAAACTCTATACATATTATAAAATTTTGTTTTGATATGCATGAAATATAAAATATAAAATTTTGTTTTTATATGTTGCCATCATGTAGAGCTTTTGCGTTTTGTTGGAATGATAAAACTCTACAAGGCAGGTAACTTTGCTTGGCTTGCCCTTAAAAAGCGTATTCTTACCAGTGATAGACTTGCCAAATTAAATATTGCAGATCCATTCGATTGTGTACTCTGTGGGTTGGTTTTGGAAAATGTAGAACATTTAATCTTACAATGTAGCTTTGCGAATAGCTGCTGGACTTTTCTCCAGTCCAAATTGAACATATGTTTTCCTTTGCCAAACAAATTATGGCATCTCTTCCAAAGTTGGTTTTTTTTGCCTGTCTCTGGCTAGTAATTCCATCCCTGGTATTATGGATCATATGGTGGGAAAGGAATCTAAGGATCTTTAGGAAAGTGTCTTCACCATTGGAAATCAGCCTCGCTAAAATAGAAAAGGTAATTTCAGAGGTGGTAAATCCTTATGTGCAAAAAGCTAAGAAGACAAATGATAAGTAGACGAAGTGGGACACAATAATCCAAAAGAATTGGAATCAGATTAGGTTGCCTTCCGGGTAGCTCTCTAAATCCCTCCAATCCAAGAATAGACCGAACAACACTGAAATGGTGCAAACCGCAAGCAGGATATGTAAAACTAAACTGATGGTGCGGCTAGAGGAAATCCTGGGGTATCAGGAGCAGGAGTATGCATTAGGGATTCGAATGGAATAATTTTGGCGCTAAAATCAGTTCATCTACCTCCACGAACAAATAACATGGCAAAAGCAAATGCGGTATTGATAGGTTTAGAGTTGGGATTAAGAATAGGAGCCCATAACATCCACATTGAAGGAGACTCATTGATCATTGTGAATGCCTGCAAAGAAAGAAAAAGCCATAATTAGCAATTAGGCTATGTTTTTAATAAAATTTGGGACCTGATAGACAAATTCCAGTACTTTATAATTACCCATACATACAGGGAAGGAAACAAACTGGCTGATCATCTAGCCAACTTGGGGTGTGATGCAGTGGAGATAGAGATTATTAATAGCTCGGATCCCTGTCAAGGATTTTGATCAGATGCTCTTGCAGGACTTTGCTCCTAACTCTTGGAGATCTTTCCAATGAGTTAAACGGCTTGTAATTTTGAGTTCCGAGCTGAAAGTTATGCCTAGTTAAAATTAGGATAAAATTTCATATAGTTTTTTTGAAATTTTCGTAGTTTTTAGATTTTATTATGTAATAAACAAATGTGACTGTTGGACTTCGATTCTCAAGGGGTTTGTGTGACCCTTGGAATCTCATGAACTACTATATGTTGGATTTTCGAATGAAATAGATCACTTTTTGGCTTGCTTCAATTCTATGATTTCTTGTTCTTGTAAACAGAATTTACAATACCGCAGGTTCTCACTCAGGTGTTGTCATCCGAATCCATAATTCAGATCAGATTTCGTCAAATTAATGAAATTTATATGCAAGAAAAGTCTGTATAGAGGATTATCTGAGAAGTTGGATCACAAGCACAGATTGAAACTAAATAGTAGCACATTCAAAGCATATACGAAAAGCAAAAACTGGCTCAGCAAGGTTGGTAGATGTAGGGGAAAATTTGCAAAAAGAAAGAGAAGTGCCATATCAACAAAGTATGAGATTATCCGCTAATACTATATGTCTGGAAACAAAAAGCAGGGGGAGCAAAGTATGTATTCAAAGGCAAAGGCAAGCCTGAAAGGATAAAAGAAAAATTGAATAGGGATTAGCGGTAATAAAGTACTCTCTTAACATGAAGAAGTCGAAAGGCAGTTTAATACTACTTGTAATAAGCAGGGTGCGGGTGTGGTAAGCTGATTGGTTTCGAGTGGACATGATCTGGAGTCATGGATTGGGAAAGATTGAAGCATTAATGGACATGTTTTTGCTAACGTTTGTTTTTGTGCAGGTACAGGAGCGTATCATTAAAAAAAAAGGGCATTATAAATGAGCATCTTCTAAGGATAGGAAAACATTTTCACTCAGCTCCCTGCATAAAATTTTGTGAGGATCAAGCTGGATGTATGATGGTTGGGCAAACCTTTGCACTTGAGCCATTGTTGTCACTAGGGAGCATTGAGTTTGAGCTGTGGGATGACAATTACACTTTTGTGACTGCTGATGGTAGTCTTTCTGCACAATTTGAACATACACTTCTAATCACAAAGACTGGCGTGGAGATTTTGACAAAAGCATTCAGCAAGGAAAGGAAAAGCAAAGTGGGAGTAAAGACAATGGCAAGCAAGAGCAGTGTCTGTTTTACTTTTGGGTCACTCGCACTCATTGTCATTGCACTGTGCCCACCGCTTTCACTGGTTCAGAGCAGCGAACTGAAGAGCAACTACTATGCAACCTCGTGTCCGAGAGTAGAGGATATTGTGAAAGAGCAAGTGTATAATCTCTATCAAGAACATGGATATACTGCTGTCTTCTGGATCAGAGCTATTTTTCATGATTGCATGGTCGAGTCTTGTGATGCTTCGGTGCTGCTGGATTTGAGTGGGAGTGTGATGTCTTAGAAGCCATCTGACAGTAACTTTGGAATGAGGAATTTCAAGTATGTGAATACAATCAAGAGTGCACTTGAGGAGGTGTGCCCTGGAGTTGTCTCCTGTGCTGACATTGTTGCTCTTTCTGCAAGAGATGGAGTTGTCATGTTAGGAGGGCCTCGTGTAGAATTGAAAACAGGGAGGAGAGACAGTAAGAAGAGCAGCGCAGCAGTGGTGGACAAATACAGAGACAACATTCATTTGAATATAGACACTGCCAAATTAAGGGATGGCACTAAAAGCTTTCAATGTACGTGTTGATAGTGACCTGGAAAAGCACTTGTAAAATGCATCTTATATCTATATGCAAAATCATTTCAATTCACATTCTGGTACCAAAGCAGCAACAACAACACAATGGCCAAGTCTTATTTGCTTGTGTTTATGGGCGCTTCTCTTAGCTTCTGCAGCTCTGCATGTCTCATGCAAGAGCAGCACTCAAGAGCCGGCGTTTACAGAGACCGGTGGTGTTAACCACCATGAGTTTTCTGGGTCAGATCAGGTTCATCGTATGGTTGTTGAAGAGCATTTGGATTATCAGGACCCTGGTGCAAATAACCCTCCACCACATGCACTTTAAGGACAAATGGCTTCGCTTTGGCTCTAATGGCGGATTGGGATGTGAGATATTTTATATGAAATGAATGTTGAAGATTGATAACAATTTTTACAAAAATCTGATGAAGAATAAAAGCCTTCTGGTGGTGGATCAGCAGCTCCTCTTGGATCCCAGAACCTCCCCTTATGGGGAAAAGATGGCCCAAGACAACCAATATTTCTTCTCCCAATTCTCCAGAGCACTTACCATTCTCTCTGAGAACAATCCTCTGACTGGAAACAATGGAGAAATCAGGAAAGATTGTCGTTTTGGAAATGTCTAAATCACTTCGTGTCTTTATTCAAGAACATTATATCAGAGGAGATACAGGGCAGATTTTCTTTCATAAGTGTTTGCGAAGCGAAGGGGTATTCTACCAATCAAACCGTGGGATACTTGTCTCAAGTTTCTCTAAAGCTTATGGTCAACATGGATAGCACAACTAGGGTTGAAGATTGCATTTGGATGGCCCTAGGGACTGATGAGACTTGGTAGTTTTTTGTTTTCGTAAGGACATATGAGGTAGTTTTGAATATGTCTGGTTTTAATCAGTAGTAAGCATAAGGGAGATGAAACATATGTATGATGGTTTTTAGTTGTTAGTATTTGGGAGTTGGTAGCATGAATAGATTTGGACTCATAAAGCTGAATATTGAACTATTATCAGCATATTCTCTTATTTTGCTGATCAAGATTTTTCTGAATTATGTAAACTTGTATTTTATAATATATATTTATATATAGGTTTCTATGTCTTTTGCCTAAAAAAATAAAAATAAAAATAAAATATCATAAAAATAATTCTTATTATTATTATTGTGTCTAATATAATCCCAATCAATGACTATAAAATTGTTTTCTTCGACCTAAAAGAATTTTATTAGTAACTATTCAAATATTAAAGATAAAATTTTCAATCATATATAAAATAAATAGTAAAATAACTGCAATCAATTTTTTTATAACGAGAACCAATTTTTGATAACGAGATTGAAGATATATAATTTTCAAAATTGATAAAAGCAAAAATCTAATATCTTAACTTTATCAAATTTAAAT